>NC_057806.1:484772500-485072500 GCF_018294505.1 Triticum aestivum
ATGGGCAGGGGGAGTTTGGCGCATGGTTGGTTTCTCCAAGTGCAGTCCCACGTGTCAGTGAAGAGCAAGACGAAGCGCGTTCCGTTTGCGTGAGACGTGTGCAAGACCGAACGTGTGTGGGGTGCAACGCAACCGCGACAGGGGTGTTGTGAGTGTACCGCCTTTTTTCCTTTTAAACTAGGTGCTTCGCCCTCTAAAAAAACTTTTTGCTTCACGCGATCCATTGATACTACTACTAGTAATCCGGTAATCCCGACTAAAATGGCGCGGCCGGGTCTTCCCCCCCCCCCCCTTGCTAGTACTCCTACAATATACTATATTATTGTGAAAGTTCATATACACCAGTCGAGATTAATGCAAACACGACAGATTTTCATTACATTTCGAACTTTTATAGGACAGAAAAATAAAAGAAACATGACCCTAAACCTATTATACGGCGGCGACCGACGTCCTCCATCTACGATCTCCATGTACGGGTGCGGGGTTCAAGACCCGTGGAGTGAAGGTGCGGTCTCCAGTGAGGAAAAGTAGAACATGGGAGACAGACCGGCCAGTTGGCACACCATGCCCTGCCACCTCCCATGCCCTACTCATCCTCGGAGGAGTCCCCGACCTCGGCGGTGCCGGGCGTTGGACGGCGGCAAGTAGGATGCGTGGCTGACGGTGCTCCCATCGTCGGCCGCCAGCGTGGCCACCGCTTGTGCGGCAACTTGAACGAGGGCGGCGACCTTGAGCTCCATCCCCGAAGACAAGCTCTCCCGCAGAGCGTTCGCGCTTGCGGTCATGGCGGATGTGGTGCCAGGTAGGAGGACGATGCACTATGGTGTGGACGTTAGCTGGGCATTGCCGCTTTAAGTAGTGCATTCCGGTGAGGCCAAGCGTCCTGGTGCGTCATTAAGTCTCCAGAGTTGGTTCCTCGGGCACCGAGCCTCTTAACGACGGCATACGTATGGACGACATGAATGCGGGCAGCTGGCGCCGGCTGGGAACGCACCGCGCGACGGCGCGAGGGGGCGAGGGTTTTTGGTGTGCCAGGGTAGTCAGATGCGGTCATGGCAACATTGGAGATGCCCTTTGCTCACATGCGATCGATGCATGTCATTGAAAAAGCAAGACGACCCGGCATGGTCTTAGGTCCTGAGGATGCTTGGCCACGCTACACCACTCCGCGGACGCGTCCCGGCGCCCCGTGCATCCTTGACGAGCCGGGTGTTGGGGTGTGTTTGGATTGTGGCCAAAGTGCACCTTACCAAAAATTTGGTCATGACCCAAAGATTGGTCTTTGTTTGGATGGTTGCCATTTTCTTGGCATGCCAATGAACTCTAGCCAACTATAGTTCATTTTTCTTGACGATGTCGGCCAAATCATGGGCAACCAAAACCTCAACCAAAATTTTGGCTACCCAATTCTTTGATGGGGCAACCTTGGGCACAAACCAAACATACTGTTGGTCGTGCCACAACACTAACGCCACCCTCGGCACACTGAAACCGACCGTGTCTAGCGACGATGAGCATGTCGCTCACCGCGGTCGCCGTGTCTTGAGGCGGTGCTAGAGCTGTGCCACGTTGTTGGCCCCCACGACCCACATGAACGGTTGCCGGTGGCAAGGAGGTCGTGGGCCAGCTCCTCCATTGGACTACTTTGTGCTACGTCGTCCCGACAGGAGTGCCCCACATGTCGATTTCCCTGTTTTCCCGGCCATATTCGAGCGTTAGTGCTCCGCGTTGCGCATTAGGCCTTTCACTATGTAGGCTAAGCGAGACAACTTATTGTTTATTTGAGCCGTTCAAGTATAATAATGTGGCGTTTGCTTATTTCTCATTCCTCTCCAACCCTCTTCTCCATCGATCATGTCACCCTCCGGTCGAGTCCATCCTCCCGCATGCCTTTGAACATTCCACTGAGTATCATTCGCATGTGGGCCTAGACCATGCTTGTATTTCCAATGTTTATTTGTAATTTGTCCGACATGCATACAAACAAATGGTTCGTTTGAAGTTTCACTTTGCCTCCACTACGTGTCGCTTCGCGTCTTAGTTTTGACATCCCATTCGGTCCATGCCCCGACACATGTTGACGAGATCGGTTGATGTTGTCGGATGTGGGGTTTCGGCAAACCCTTAAGGTTCGAACACTGGGGTGCGTGCGAAGTCTCTTCCTCCCACCGATCTATGCTCTAACACACTAAGATCTCGTGGACGAACTCGACGCACTCACAACACAGAAAGACACATAATTTATACTGGTTCGGGCCACCGTTGTGGTGTAATACCCTACTTCGGTGTGGTGGTGGTGGATTGCCTCTTGGGCTGATGATGAACAATACAAGGGGAAGAACAACCTCCTGAGGTTGAGGTGTTCTTGTGCTTCGCCAACTTGTGTGGGTGAGAGTGATCTAAGATGTCCTCTCCCCTTCTATGGTGGTGGCTAGTCCTACTTATAAATGCCATGGTCCTCTCCCCAAATCTTGAGCGGGAAGGGAGCCAACAATGGCGGGCAAATTTGAATGGGGACAGCTAGTACAAGCTATCCCGACTAAAGTGGTCTTCGCCTACCAAAGGCTCTGGTGGTGATGCCGTCTTGGGCTCCACGACGACCTCCGTCTTGCCGTCCCTATGGTCTTGGTCTTGTTGCACCAAAATGGCAACCTTTGCCTGATGCCTCGGTACTCCTCGCCTGTGCTGGTTTCCTTAGCACCAAAGAGGAAACAAGGACGCTGTGCGTGCTGGCACCCGCCTGGCGCCAGCCTGGTGTCGATCGTCATGGCTCACGTCACGAGAGCCTCGTGAGGTCCGCCTTGCCTTGGTATCTCCGCTCCTCGTGAGCCTGCCTGACTAGGCCGCTCCAGAGGAGGTCTTGTGTCGTCCGCCTCGCGAGGCTTGGCCCCTCGCGAGGGTCTTGGATGCCTTGTTGATGAAGATGCGTCGTACGGCCTGCTGGCTTAGCCAGGCAGCGGGCCACAGGCAGGCAAGTCTGGGGACCCCCGTTCCCAGGACGCCGACAGTAGCCCTCGGTCCCAAGGTGCACTCGGGCTTGGCTTCGTGGCAAAGCCATGGGCCAAGTACGGAGCACCGCGGGCCCCAAAAGCCTGCGGCCTCAGTTGACGCGTGGCGGCTGATTGGACGTGGGCGTCTCCACTTCCCCACGCTACCCTTGAATCCGCCTGGCTATGCGCCCCCCGTCTCTTACTCAGTTATTCTTCCTTCGCCGCGCCTGGCTCTTCAAATCTCCCTTCTTCCTCGAGGCCCTGCTCCGTCCTCCCAATCTGATTGCGCTCCGCCTGCTTCACCGCCATGGCGCCGAAACAAACCGAGAAGGGGAAGAAACCTCTGTCCTCGCCAACTGCGCCTCCATCCTTCAAGTCGGCGCTCGGACGGCCCCGGGTGCTCAACGACGAGGCCATGGACAAGGTTGCGCCCCATGCTTGCCTCCAGTTTCAACGAGTGGGGAGCAACGGCAGCTTGGCCCGCATCTCGCACTCGCATGGCTCGGGCAGTCACTGAGGTCCCAATCTTCATTGAGGCCCTCTGGGCTGGCCTGATTCCTCCCTTCTCCGCCTTCTTCAACGCGGTGCTCGAGCACTATCAGATCCATATGCTCCATCTCGACCCTCAATCTGTGACCCTTCTTGCTGTCTTCGCCTTCTTGTGCGAGGCCATGGTGGGCATCGCTCCTTCCGTGGCACTCTTCCGCCACTTCTTCTCGCTACATCTCACCGGTCCCTGGCAGAGCTCGGGGTGCGTGGGCTTCCAGGCCGTGGCTGCGACGGCAGGCACAGGGATCGACTTCGAGCTTCCTTCATCCATGAGCAAGTTCCGTACTCGATGGGTGTTTGTTGACGCCGGCGTGCTCAACCCTCTGCTCCAAGCTCCGGTGGGGCCTGCCATTCCAAACTCCGGCTGGCGTCATCAGAAGCTCACGAGCCCCTTCCTTGCCACCGTCTGGGCCAGGCTGAGGTGGTTGAAGGACCTTGGCATGACTGCGCCTATGGTGGTGAGGGAGTTCGTCAGGCGTCGAGTCACTCCACTTCAGTGCCACTCCCGCCCGATGTGGGACTTGCTCCGCAGCCAGGACAACATGAGGTTTCAGGAGGAGGGGCTTCCTCTTGCGGCGCGGCAAACAATGCTCACGGTCCTATCAGGTATCCCTCTGCCGGATGAGATGCTCAGGAATAGCTGCCTGTTGTACCGCTGTGAGAACAAAGTCACATTTGCCGCGAACATGCCTTCCTTTGATGAGTGGGGGCTGCGCCCAATCGGCTTGATGGGGTCCCACGAGAACCCCGTCATCGTGGTCCCCCTCCTTGCCGCCGGTGCCGAGCTCGCCCCAGGTGATGGTGCGGGAGGGGGTGAGCCCCGATGGGGGCCGGTGGCTCAAGTGCCGAGGAGCACATGATGAGCGGTGATCCGAGAGCATCGTCCTCGGGGGCCTGCGACCCCCCTCCTGAGGCGTTGGTTGTTGAGGAGACGCGGCATGCGGCTCCTGAGGCTGAGGCTCTAAGAGCCTCGGGAGGTTGCAGTGAGAGGGCGCAGGGCTGCTCGCCATGATCGGGCTCCCCTGAAGCCATCCCTCTTGGTTCTTCTTCGGCTCTGCCGCGCACCGGCCGTCACGTCCAGCGCTTTGGTCGTCTTTGTGTGGACTTTGAGGAGCTCCTCAAGAGGAAGGGATCCCCCAGCGGCAGCAATATCTTCGGGCCGTTGAAGCGACGGAAGTACATCGCCATTGACGCGTAAACATCTTATTGCCGTGGCTCCCTGCGTGTGGTCTTCTTATTCTGACGTCTGTCTTTTAGGGCTCCTTCCGTTGAAGCTGTTGCGTCTTCCGAGAGGCTGCCTCCTCCTTCATCAACTCCCCCATCGGCCTTGAGTGTTCCTGGCCTGCCTGCCGCCCTTGGAGCAGGGTCAGTCGGGGGAGCGTCCTCGCCTTCGTGGTGCGCTGAGTCCACGGTTCGGCCGCCCCTCCCCCGCGGTCTGGTGTGGAGCTCAGCGGGCGTGCCCAAGACTCCTCCTTTGCTCTTGAGCAGCCGCTGGTTGACCTCGATCTTCGGTTCCTCTTCAAGCAGCAAGCCCCGATCAGCTTGGGCTCCTCACGAGAACGTGCTGACATCAGGCGCGGTGCCAGCCCCCAGCCTCCCGCCGGGAGGTGGCGCTCCACTTGATGCTCCGCCCGCTGCCCCCGAGGTTGAGGACGAGGCGGGTCGAGCGTTCGAGCTCGAGCGCGGGCGAAGCGTGGTTCGTCATGAGCTCTTCCAGGAGGCGATGGGCGCAATGAGTCGCCTTGGTGAAGAGCTCGCTGGTGTCGATTCGCGTCTTGAGGCTGAAGGTATCCGACTGGTGGAGGAGCGACGCAAGCTAAAGGTGGCCATCAACCTCGGTCACTACCAGCGCGACCTCGAGAATGCGAAGGCCGAGGCATCCCTCAAGATTGCCCATGAAGCCCGTCCGCGAACCTTGGAAGATGCTCGTGAGGCCGATCGCCGTCGCGAGGCAGCGGAAGAGCGCGCATGGGAGCTCCAGGCCTGGAGCGTGTCCCTTGAGCAGCAGGTGGAGGCGCGCGGGGCCGCTCTTGCATCGCTGAGGGGGACACCCGCGGAGGAAGAGGAGGTCCAGAAGCATGAGGAGACGCTGGTCCTGGAAGCCGTGGAGTGCAGCCTCGAGCTCGAGCAACTAGAGACGAGGGAGTGTCAAGTTGCTCAGGCAGAAGACGCCGTCGGGCCCCGCGAGGCCGGAGTCAGGGAGGAGATCAATTGCCGGGTGGCCGAGGTTCACGCAGATCTGGAGGGCAGGTATGGCTTGAAGCTGAAGCTCGCGGGTCTGGAGGATGCGGGCAGAGCCGCCGCCCACGGGCCTAGGCTGGATGAGGCCGAGAGGCGTGCGGAGGCCACAGCCGCCGCCCTGGTTACGGCGCAGGCGGACTTGGCCTCTGCCCGCACCGAGCTGCTTTCTCTCTGGAACCGGGTTGACGATGCCGAGGCCGTCGCACAGCAAAACAGGGAGGAGGTGCTCCAGTGCCAGACGCTGGAGCGCGAGCATGCTCCTATGCTTCAAGGCCTCCGGAATAGGGCCAACACCGCCTTGGGTTATATCTGCGACGAGAATGCCCCGGCCCCCCACTCAAATGACTGTGCCAGCCGCCTGACCTTCTTTACCAAGGTGGTGACGTGCCTGGAGGCTCGATCTGCCAGGGCTCGCCAGCTTGTGGAGGAAAGGGGTCGTGGCCTGCTTCAACGCGCCTTCTCCCGTGTCTTCAGCCACATTCTGAACGCCGACCCCAACTTCGACTTCGACGCCGCCATTGCCCCCGTACCCACGGCCGTCCGGGGCGACCTGGCGCGTTGGGTAGAGGACCATGTGGACGCGTTGGTCAAGGCCTTCACCTTGGAGGATGACGCGGTGGTGTTCGTCGCAGACGAAGGCGATGTGGTTGACAACGGTGATGGGGGCGTCACCGACGGCGGCGACGACGCCGACGAAGATGATGACGACGCGAGTGACGCGTCCACGGGTGATGTAGCGAGTGATATTTCTAGTTGATCCCATGTTCTCCTGTTGTTTCGTCCTGCACGCAGAACTCGGTCATGGTCCTGGAAGACTTGTAAGAGCATTTTGAGAGGGGGAGCCCCTCATGTAAGCAAATTGCAGTTTTTACTTTCCTATGCGATGTGGGTGTGTGTCCTCGTGAAATCGTGAAGCCGGGGGCGAGCTTCCCGTCGTGGTTTACCTTAGTCAGCACCGGCTCCAGGCTGGGTCGTGAAGTGACGAGCTTCTAAGAATCCCGTGGAGCTTATCGCCCCGTCTGAGGGGGCCCCTCAACAGGTGAGCGCCAGCCGCAGCGCTGGCGCGTGCTTGACGAGCGCGTGCTTTGCACAGTCCGGCTTGCGAAGAGCTTGTGAGGGAAAGGCGATGGACATGAGTCCCAAACCAAAAGAGATCCATAAGGCGAGAAATGGCTCGAAGGAGAAAAGGCACCCCCCGCGCGCATCGATAAAAATTCAGCTTCAACTTAAATCCAGATCCAGAAAGCAAAGCCACAGAAAGAGAGATCCAAAGCAAAATGTTGCGTACGGCACCTAGTCTAGTCTTTAGGTCTTCAAGTCTTCTCACCAGCGCAGAGCTAAGTGCTGCCACTAGGCGTGGGAGGGAGCCCCAAGACCTGAGGCCGGCGCTCCTGAGACTCCGGGGCGTGTACAGCCCCAACTCATTATTACATGAGAGTGTCACGGGCGGCGAGCTTCACAGGCACTGGGCCTTCTTCACAGGAACCAGCCTTGCTTCATATCGCCAGACGAGGGCCCCTCCTTGCGCCACCCTCGACCTTCCCTGTGCCGACCGGTCACCAGGACGACACAAAGGAGGGAAAGGGGACACCAGCGGTTCCCTCGGCGACCACAGGTCCTCTGCCGGGGGAAGGGTCGTCGAAGCCTCCCCGGCAGAGGGCCTACCTCCAGGTATCCCCTGGCCTTGCACGCTTTGGGGAGGGGCCTGGCTCCCGGCCCCTCTCCTGCAGCCCCCAACGCGATCCTCCCACTGCCAGGGAGCCGTCGAGCTGGGGCTGCCTGTCGTTGCGGTGACCTGCTCCTCCTGTGACTCATGGTTAGCGTAAGCTTGCTCCTGAGGGATTAGGGGTACTCTGTAGTGGTCGTCGTACACGCGGTCGTGGTGGTTCCCCGGCAGCTCCTGGAAGGCTTCGACTCCTAGCGTCCCTTCTTCCCAATCTTCTCCAACGAACGAGCCGGGGTCGTCCTCCGGTGTGTACATGCGGGGCACGTAGGCTTCTGGGGCTGTTACCCCGAACACCTCACCGTGGTGCCCCACACTCCATGTCGCCCGGCCTAGCGTGACGTCCTGGGGGTGATAGTGTGGCATCCCACTTGGGCCATGGAAGGCGACGCTTGTGCCCATGCTTGTTGCAGGAGGTACGGGGGTGGTAGAGCCCCCGGTGCCGCCGGCCATGCTGGTGTTCACGAAGTCCCATGGCGCGCCTGATGGTGCGTGGTGGCTGTGTGGCCCGCCAACAATCCCCGTAGCGACCTGAGGAGGAAGCTGATGGCAGAAGGGCGGGGCTCCCGAGGCCGCCGCGTCCAGCAGCTCGGCGACGTGTTCCAGCAGTGTATCCCGGCCGCTTTCCATCAGTCGGCACCGCAGCAGCTCCCTTGCCATGATGAGTGCTGCCCGCGTGTTTGCTTGTTCCTGCCGTGAGTGCGGCGCCGTCGCTGCAGCGTGGCTTGCTGCTCTGGCAGTGGCCCGCACTTGTCGTGGAGTGGGGTAGATGACGCCCCGCCGCGTCGCCCGCGCCACGCCGGATTGGACGGCGCTCATGCCGCCTGGAGTGCGGGGTTGAGGTCTTCATAGGCCGGCGGCGCCGACCGGGCTGGCCAGGCCGCCCAGCGGTTGGAGTCAGCTCTTGGGTCGTCGGACATTGCAGCCGCGGAGCGTCTGCAAGTTGGTTGTCGGAGAAGAAGCTCCGGCGCACCCCTACATGGCGCGCCAAATGTCAGATGTGGGGTTCCGGCAAACCCTTAAGGTTCGAACACTGGGGTGCGCGTGAAGTCTCTTCCTCCCACCGATCTATGCCCTAACTCTCTAAGATCTCGCGGACGAACTCGGCACACTCACAACTCAGAAAGACACAAAATTTATACTGGTTCCGGCCACCGTTGTGGTGTAATACCCTACTCCAGTGTGGTGGTGGTGGATTGCCTCTTGGGCTGATGATGAACAATACAAGGGCAAGAACAACCTCTTGAGGTTGAGGTGTTCTTGTGCTTCGCCAACTTGTGTGGGTGAGAGTGATCTAAGATGTCCTCTCACCTTCTATGGTGGTGGCTAGTCCTACTTATAAAGGCCCTGGTCCTCTCCCCAAATCTTGAGCGGGAAGGGAGCCAACAATGGCGGGAAAATTTGAAGGGGGACAGCTAGTACAAGCTATCCCGAATATAGTGGTCTTCGCCTGCCAAAGGCTCTGGTGGTGACGCCGTCTTGGGCTCCACGATGACCTCCGTCTTGTCGTCCCTCTAGTCTTGGTCTTGTTGCACAAAAATGGCAACCTTTGCCTGATGCCTCGGTACTCCTCGCCTGCGCTGGTTTCCTTAGCACCAAAGAGGAAACAAGGACGCTGCACGCGCTGGCGCCCGCCTGGCGCCAGCCTGGTGTCGATCGTCATGGCTCACATCACGAGAGCCTCGTGAGGTTCGCCTTGCCTTGATATCTCCGCTCCTCGTGAGCCTTCCTGACTAGGCCGCTCCAGAGGAGGTCTTGTGTCATCCGCCTCGCGAGGCTTGGCCCTTCGCGAGGGTCTTTGAGGGAGTCCTGGATTAGGGGGTGTTCGGGTAGCCGGACTATACCTTCGGCCAGACTCCAGGACTATGAAGATACAAGATTGAAGACTTTATCCCGTGTCCGGATGGGACTTTCCTTGGCGTGGAAGGCAAGCTTGGCGATGCGGATATTCATGATCTCCTACCATTGTAACCGACTTTGTATAACCCTAACCCTCTCTGGTGTCTATATAAATCGGAGGGTTTTAGTCTGTAGGACAACTTCATCATACAACAATCATACCATAGGCTAGCTTCTAGGGTTTAGCCTCCTTGATCTTGTGGTAGATCTACTCTTGTACTACCCATATCATCAATATTAATCAAGCAGGACATAGGGTTTTACCTCCATCAAGAGGGCCCGAACCTGGGTAAAACATCGTGTTCCTTGCCTCCTGTTACCATCCGGCCTAGACGCACAGTTCGGGACCCCCTACCCGAGATCCGCCGGTTTTGACACCGGCATTGGTGCTTTCATTGAGAGTTCCTCTGTGTCGTCGCTTTTAGGCTCGATGGCTCGTTCGATCATCAACAACGTTGTAGTCCAGGGTGAGACTTTTCTCCCCAGACAGATCTTCGTCTTCGGCGGCTTCGCACTGCGGGCCAATTCGCTTGGCCACCTTGAGCAGATCGAAAGCTACGCCCCTGGCCATCAGGTCAAGTTTGGAAGCCTAAACTACACGGCTGACATCCGCGGGGACTTGATCTTCGACGGATTCAAGCCACAGCCAGGCGCGCCACACTGTCTCGATGAGCATGATATAGCTCTGCTGCCGAACAGCGCCTTGGAGGCCGCACACGCATCGGTTCCGACCATTGATTCGGAGCCTACTGCGCCGATCGAGGATCAGCGGTTGGATGCTGCCTCAGGGGCTGCGATCTCAGAGGCGATCAAGCCGAACTCTAGCCCCGCACTCCGCATGGCTCGTGACTCCGAGGAGCCGGATTCCTCTCCGAACTCCGAGCCCCCCGCGCCCCTGCCGATCGAATCCGATTGGGCGCCGATAATGGAGTTCACTGCCACGGACATCTTTCAGCACTCGCCCTTCGGCGACATCCTGAATTCTCTAAAGTCTCTCTCTTTATCAGGAGAGCCCTGGCCGGACTACGGTCAGCAAGGTTGGGATACGGACGATGAGGAAATTCAAAACCCACCCACCACCCACTTCGTAGCCACTGTTGACGACTTAACCGACATGCTTGACTTCGACTCCGAAGACATCGACGGCATGGACGACGTTGCAGGAGACGAACAAGAACCAGCACCTGTAGGGCGCTGGAAGGCCACCTCGTCATATGACATATATATGGTGGACACTCCAAATGATGGAGATGGCGATGGAACAGCAGGGGACGATACCTCTAAGAAACAGCCCAAGCGCCGGCGTCAGCGGCGCCGCTCTAAATCCCGCCAAAGCAAAAACGGTGATTCCGACACGGGAGATAATACTACTCCAGATAGCTCCGAAGAACACCCCCTCCAGCAAGATTCAGCACAGGAGGACAGAGAAGCCAGCACTCACGGGAGGGCGGCGGACCAAGAGGTTGAGGACGATAATTATACGCCTCCCTCCGAAGACGAAGCAAGCCTCAATGACGACGAGTTCGTCATGCCAGAGGATCTCGCCGAACAAGAGCATTTTAAACGCAGGCTTATGGCCACGGCAAGCGGCCTCAAGAAAAAGCAGCAACAGCTTAGAGCTGATCAGGATTTGCTAGCTGACAAATGGACTGAAGTCCTTGCGACCGAAGAGTATGAACTCGAGCGCCCCTCCAAGAGTTACCCAAAGCACAGGCTGCTACCCCGACTAGAGGAGGAAGCACCTACATCACCAGCGCAGGACATGGCCGACCGGCCACCTCGTGGCCGCGACAGAGAGGCCTCTTGGCCCTCCACTCAAGCCATGCCCCAACGCTGCGTCAAGCATAATAAGGCACGGGAAAATGCGCCCGACCTGCGCGACATACTGGAGGACAAGGCAAGGCAAACAAGATCGATCTACGGGTCGCGCAGGCGCCCCACGGTGCATGATGGTGATCGTCACTCCGGATGCAATAAATCCGGCCGGGCCGAACTCAACAGACAAAGCTCCTTCGAGCTGCGTCGTGATATAGCCCAATACAGAGGCGCCGCACACCCACTATGCTTCACAGATGAAGTAATGGATCATAAAATCCCTGAGGGCTTCAAACCCGTAAACATCGAATCGTACGATGGCACAATAGATCCTGCGGTATGGATCGAGGATTATCTCCTTCATATCCACATGGCCCGCGGTGATGATCTACACGCCATCAAATACCTCCCACTCAAACTTAAGAGACCGGCCCGGCATTGGCTTAATAGCTTGCCAGCAGACTCAATCGGTTCTTGGGAGGACCTGGAAGCCGCATTCCTTGATAACTTCCAGGGCACTTATGTGCGACCACCGGACGCCGATGACCTAAGCCACATAATTCAGCAGCCGGAGGAATCGGCCAGGCAATTCTGGACACGGTTCCTAACAAAGAAAAACCAGATAGTTGACTGTCTAGACGCAGAGGCCTTAGCGGCCTTCAAGCATAATATCCGTGATGAGTGGCTTGCCCGGCACCTGGGACAGGAAAAGTCAAAATCTATGGCAGCCCTCACGACACTCATGACCCGCTTTTGCGCGGGAGAAGACAGCTGGCTAGCTCGCAGCAACAATTTAACCAAGAACCCTGGTAATTCGAATACCAAGGACAAAAGTGACAGGTCGCGTCGGAACAAACAAAAGCACCGCGTTAACAGTGACAGCAACGAGGATACGGCAGTTAATGCCGGATTCCGAGGCTACAAATCCGGTCAATGGAAAAAGCCATTCAAAAGAAATACTCAGGGCCCGTCCAGTTTGGACCGAATACTCGACCGCTTGTGCCAGATACATGGCACCCCCGAAAAGCCAGCCAATCACACCAACAGGGATTGTTGGGTGTTCAAGCAGGCAGGCAAGTTAAGAGCCGAAAACAAAGACAAGGGGCTGCATAGCGACAACGAGGAGGAGCCCAGGCCGCCGAACAACAGTGGACAGAAGGGATTTCCCCCGCAAGTGCGGACGGTGAACATGATATACGCAACCCACATCCCCAAGAGGGAGCGGAAGCGTGCGTTACGGGACGTATATGCGATGGAGCCAGTCGCCCCAAAGTTCAACCCATGGTCCTCCTGCCCGATCACCTTTGATCGAAGGGACCACCCCACTAGCATCCATCACGGCGGCTTCGCCGCATTGGTTCTAGACCCAATCATTGACGGATTTCATCTCACAAGAGTCCTCATGGACGGCGGCAGCAGCCTGAACCTGCTTTACCAGGATACAGTGCGAAAAATGGGCATAGATCCCTCGAGGATCAAGCCCACCAAAATGACCTTTAAAGGCGTCATACCAGGTGTAGAAGCCAACTGTACAGGCTCAGTCACACTGGAAGTGGTCTTCGGATCTCCGGATAACTTCCGAAGCGAGGAGTTAATCTTCGACATAGTCCCGTTCCGTAGTGGCTATCACGCACTGCTCGGGCGAACCGCATTCGCAAAATTCAGCGCAGTACTGCACTATGCATACCTCAAGCTCAAGATGCCAGGCCCTAGAGGAGTAATCACGATCAATGGGAACACTGAACGCTCCCTCCGAACGGAGGAGCACACGGCAGCGCTCGCAGCAGAAGTACAAAGCAGCCTCTCTAGGCAGTTCTCCAGTTCGGCCTTCAAAAAGCCGGACACTGTCAAGCGCGCCCGGAGTACCCTACAACAAGACCGCCTGGCACGTTCTGAGCTAGCGTAGCAATGCGGCCCCAACCCTAGCCCTCGCGATATAGCGAAACTAGTGCTTCGCGTACATAACTACGCTCTTGAAATACCATGGGCACAGGGGAAGGGGCACTATCACGGCACGCCCGAAATACGGCTTAAACCGCACCAGGGGCTGCCGGATTCCTTTTTTTCTCTTACTCTCAGGACTCCATACTTCGGATGACCCGTTCGGCAATTCAACTGCCGCACAAACGATGCAAGATCCAGGAAAGCAGACAAGCCACGCCGCATTATGGAACTCCCAGGTGGTCTCTATTGCGAGCAGTATACCTGTTTTTTAATACAATTCCGCGGCCTGCCCCTGGCCAGGACATGTTAAATAGTCCAATTTCTTTTGCTTATCGCACTATTTGTATCATTCCGCTTTCATAGCAGCCTTTCTATAAACAATGCATAGCTTTTTGTCTATTTTTTGCATTATCCTCTTTTTTATATATATGTTTATTAATAACATGTTGCATCCGTACACTGTGGTACGGCAAAAATACGCCAGGGGCTTCAGTACCCATCAATATGGCGTGAGAAGTCCGTACACTTTCACAAGTGCGGCACCCCGAACTTATAGCACTATATGCATCGGCTCCGAATCATGATTTGGGTCAATAGTTGGGTTTGCCCGGCTCCTATGTTTTGGTGCCTTACGTTCCGCTATATCGGCTAAGGTAGCACTAGGAGAACTACTGCGATTGTGCCCCAGTTGAGCTGGGCTGAGCACCTCAGTAGAGAAAGCTAAAACTGACTGTCATGATGAGGCGAGAGACCGGTCGCTGTTCGAGAGGTTTTTCGAGTCCTTAAAGACTTATGCCGCTTCGAGCGAGGAACCGGCTTTGTCCGGCCAAGGCGTGGATAGCGCCCCGAACTCGGTCTTCCGAATACTAGGGGCTTCGCCGAAATTTAAAATTATAGAGTTCTATGGCTAAGTGAGAGTGTTCAAGCATTATAGTCCGATTGCCTTGTTCGTTGTGCTGAGCGCCTCCCTCGACGGACCCAATCATGGGAAAAAGAGCGCTCAGGTTTATCCCGAACACCCCAGCACTAGTGGCATGGGGGCAGAAGCCGACGACTGGCCATCTCTCAATTTTTTGATAAACGGCCGCACAGAAAGTAATATTTTAAATTCAACAAGCATTGCTTAGCGCATATGAACAAGTTTTCAGCGCACAGGATAACACGAGCGAGTTCATTCAAAAATTACATCCTTGGTACATTCATCCGCCATAAGGCGGGCACCAGCCAGAACATCCTTGTAATAGTTCTCGGGCTTGCGATGCTCCTTCCCCGGTGGCGGCCCATCCCTCACAAGATTCTCACCGTCCAGCTTACCCCAGTGCACCTTTGCACGGGCAAGGGCCCTACGGGCACCTTCGATGCAGACGGAGCGCTTGATGACCTCGAGCCTTGGACAAGCCTCCACCAGCCGCCGCACCAGTCTGAAGTAGCTCCCAGGCAGGGCCTCTCCAGGCCACAGCCGAACTATGAAGCCCTTCAGGGCTTGTTCGGCCGCCTTGTGGAGCTCGACCAGCTGCTTCAGCTGGTCGCTCAAGGGCACAGGGTGTCCGGCCTCAGGTACTGAGACCAGAACACCTTCTCCGTCGAGCTGCCTTCCTCGGCTCGGTAGAATGCGGTGGCATCGGATATGCTGCAGGGAAGATCTGCGAATTCCCTTGGAGAGCTCCGGATTCGGGTAAGTAACAAGTAGTTTACTTTTATATGTCTGCTTTGCACAGAGAATGCCTTACCCGCCGCTATCTTTTTCACCGCACCCAATTCCTGGAGGGCCTTCTGGGCTTCGGCCTTGGCAGATTGGGCAGTTTTAAGGGCCGCAGCAAGCTCGGACGCTCGCGTCTTCGAGTCGAGCTCCAAACTCTCATGTTTTTTCATGAGAGCCGGAAGCTCTTGCTGCACCTCGCCGACCTGTGCCTCAAATTTCTCCCGCTCGGTGCGCTCCGTGGCCGTTTTCTTCTCGGCCTCGGACAGCGCCTGCTTGAGGGTCTCCACCTCAGTTGTGGCCCCTACAATAAGCAGTGTACTCCTGTCATTTTTTGCAATTGCGTCTTCTTATAGGCATTTTTTCTATAAGGTATCTCTTACCTTCTTTCTCCTCGAGCTGCCATTTGGCAAGGCCGAGCTCTTGCTCGGTCCGCTCGAGGCCCTGCTTCAGGGCACCCACCTCCGCAGTCAGTGCGGCGGTGGCCAGCAGCGAAGCCTGCATACGTATATTGACTCCTTTTTAGTTAGACTCCTGCGATATTTAATAGATCCTCTATTCAGCTTTTCTTTCCGAACGCCAAACAGAGCATCAGGGGCTACTGTCTATGCGGTAATATTTTTACATATTTTTTACTTACCTCGAAGCCTGTTAGAAGGCTAGCACAAGCTTCAGTCAGTCCGCTTTTGGCGGACCGAACCTTCTGGACCACCGTACTCATGATGGTACGGTGCTCCTCGTTGATGGAGGCGCCCTTAAGCACCTTCGGCAGATTGCCCGGCGCCTCCGGTTGGACGGAGGACGCCGGCTCAATAGGCTTGCTCCTCTTGGCAGGAGTTCGCCTGCCGCGGCCGAAACCGTTGATGATTCCGGTGCGGTGTCCGGCTTAAAGCCGGACTTGGAGCCCTGGGGGGTCTGGTCCCCTTTACTCCTGTAGTCCGGGAGGTCGCCTCGCGGTTCCTCCTGGACCACCTCCTCTTACCCCGGAGCTTGTCGCGACGCCACTTCGGCGTCATCCGCAGCACAAGGGGAGGCAGCGGGCGAAACTGAATTCATGTCCGATGAATCCAGGGAGCCGCTCGACGACTCGTCGAGCCCGTCCTTGGGTGGGCTGCATGATTATATTCGACATTAGGGAAAGCTGCACAACAAAAGGAATATCATGAGTGACTCTGGTATCCGAACACTTACGATTTCGCCGGACGCTTGGCCCTGTCCGGCCACTCCTCTTCGTCCTCGTCGGCGTCGGGGGCGTAGTCCGGCGGAGGGGTTTTCCTCTTCTTGGACCCTTCGGCCTCCCCTACTGGGGCGGCCTTCCTCTTCTTTCCTCCCCCCGCTAGAGGGGGAGAGGTCTCTTCTTCCTCCTCCTTGTCTTCACAGGAGGAGTGCGTCTCGGACTCGTCGGACGACGAGTCCGACACCACCATATGCCGGGAACTCTTGCGAGTCCCCGTGGCCGTCTTCTTCTTGGCCTTCTTCTCCGGCACCACATAAGGTGCCGGAACCAGCAGCTTCACTAGGAGAGCAGGGGCTGGGTCTTCGGGCAAGGGAGCCAGACAGTTAATCAGTCCAGACTTCGCCCGCCAATCCTGTCAAAGGTGAGGGAGTTTAGATCCCGCATAGAGTCAAACTATGAAGAAAACTTAACATCCTGTAAAAGATGAAAATATTTTACCTCGCCAGCAGGACGCTGCAAGCTGAATCCGCGGTCTTCGGAGGCGGATGTGGGAGCCTCGGCGCCTTTGGTTAGCCCCCTCCAGACATCTTCGTACGTCATGTCGAAGAGCCTGCTCAGAGTTCGGTGCTGCGCCGGGTTGAACTCCCACAAATTGAAGTCCCGTTCTTGACACGGAAGGATCCGGCGGACGAGCATGACCTGGACTATGTTGACAAGCTTGAGCTGCTTGTTCACCAGGGACTGGATGCATTTTTGTAGTCCGGTCACCTCTTCTTCGTCGCCCCACGACAAGCCCGTCTCCTTCCAGGACGTGAGCCGCGTAGGGGGTCCGGATCAGAATTCAGGGGCTGCGATCCACTTCGGATCGCGTGGCTTGGTGATGTAAAACCACCCTGACTGCCACCCCTTCAAGGTCTCCACAAAGGAGCCCTCGAGCCATAGGACGTTGGCTATTTTTCCCGCCATGGCACCTCCACACTCCGCCTGGTTGCCGCACACCACCTTTGGCTTGACGTTGAAGGTCTTGAGCCAGAGGCCGAAATGGGGACGGATGCAGAGGAAAGCCTCGCACACGACGATAAACACCGAGATATTGAGGATGAAGTTCGGGGCCAGATCGTGGAAATCTAGGCCATAGTAGAACATGAGCCCGCGGACAAATGGGTGGAGAGGAAAACCCAGTCCGCGGAGGAAGTGGGGAAGAAATACTACCCTCTCATGGGGCCTTGGGGTGGGGAGAAGCTGCCCCTCCTCAGGAAGCCGGTGCGCGATGTCTTTGGACAGGTATCCGGCCTTCCTTAGCTTTTTGACATGGCCCTCCGTGACGGAGGAGACCATCCACTTGCCTCCCGCTCCGGACATTGTTGGAGAAGGTTGAGGTAGGAAGTGCAGGCTTGGGCGCTGGAGCTCGGGTGCGCAGAAGATGGATAGGCAAAGGAGGAAGAAGGCGTAGGTAAAAAGGTGGATCCTTATCCCCTTATATGGGCGGATGCGACTATGCGTCCCCACCAGCCTAGTAAAACTCGCTTGCCTCCCAAGCGTCGTGATAAATGGCGCGGTTGGGTTACCCACGTCCGTATTGATGAGAATCCCATAAATGGGGGACACGATCTCTGCTTTGACAAGACGTGCCAAGGAAACCGCCTCGCAAAACACGCTGAGGTGGAAAAGTGAAAACGATTCGAATAAAGGCTTGGCCGTAGTGTGATGTCACGCTGCGGAATACGTCAGCAGATTAGATTTGTGTTAATATTATTCTCTCTGTGGCAATACGTGGAAACTTATTTTGCAGAGCCGGACACTACTCTTGGTGTTTACAAACTTTTATGAAGAATTTGGAGGAGGAACCCGCCTTGCAATGCCGAAGACAATCTACGCGCCGGACTCGTCGTCATTGAAGCCTGGTTCAGGGGCTACTGAGGGAGTCCTGGATTAGGGGGTGTTCGGGTAGCCGGACTATACCTTCAGCCGGACTCCAGGACTATGAAGATACAAGATTGAAGACTTCGTCCCGTGTCCGGATGGGACTTTCCTTGGCGTGGAAGGCAAGCTTGGCGATGCGGATATTCAAGATCTCCTACCATTGTAACCGACTTTGTGTAACCCTAACCCTCTCCGGTGTCTATATAAACCGGAGGGTTTTAGTCCGTAGGACAACTTCATCATACAACAATCATACCATAGGCTAGCTTCTAGGGTTTAGCCTCCTTGATCTCGTGGTAGATCTACTCTTGTACTACCCATATCGTCAATATTAATCAAGCAGGACGTAGGGTTTTACCTCCATCAAGAGGGCCCGAACCTGGGTAAAACATCGTGTTCCTTGCCTCCTGTTACCATCCGGCCTAGACGCATAGTTCGGGACCCCCTACCCGAGATCCGCCGGTTTTGACACCGACAGTCTTGGATGCCTTGTTGATGAAGATGGGCCATACGGCCTGCTGGCTTAGCCACGCAGCGGGCTGCAGGCAGGCATGTCTGGGGACCCCCGTTCCCAGGACGCCGACAGATGTTCAAAGATCAATTGTGTGTCGTGCAAGGAGATAAAGGTTTGGTATGTTTCTATGATAGAAATGACCCGCGGGGGGGGGGTTGTGGGGATCAGAGGGATTATATTGTACGTTCATAAGCGAAACGAACATATTGTACCCACCCTAGTCCTCTTTCAATCGATCTCCGGACCCCGAGATGAAATCGAGAGAGAACGAGTGGGGGCATGTGCGATACCTAAGGCGGATTCAAAATTTTGAACCAGTGATCATAGTATCCGCAAATCATATATAGAGGGTATTCAATGTTCGTTTCGTTTTTGAACTTACAATATACTCCCTCCTATCCTTTCTAGTTTACATATAAGTTTTATGTGTAGTCAAAGTATCTCTACTTTGATAAAAAAAAGTATCAACATTCAACAACGCCCAATCGATATTGTTAGATTCGTACGTACTCCTAGATTTGTACTCGAGATGGTTTCCAATTTGTTTTCAACCACGTGAATGTGCTTGTTCTCGCGCATGCTCTTCCTACTAGGATTTCACCACGTATAGCTAGTCCAATAGTAACTTTTTTTACGCTCCCTGTCCAATAGTACTAGTGGAGTACTGACAACATCTGTACTAGAGCATGCAGTGCTCATAGTTGTACTCCCTCCTTCCATTTATATAGGGCCTATGTGGAGGAGAGAGATGTGAAAAAGTAAGGGGAGTGAGCTCTCATGCAAGAGCCTAGCTATATACGCATTCCTAGTTAAATACGTACAATAAATATGAAGAAAGAGATGGAGAGGAGATGGAAAAAAGTACTAATACAATAGCCAACCTTATAATTTTTTGCGGGAAATAGCCAACCTTATAGCCCACACTACTGTATGAGTGCCTATAATAGATGATGGCTATAGATGACATGGCAGTTCCTTATAGCCATCGACTGGCTATATTATTAACCATGCTCTAATGCATTTTTCAAAATCGCATTTGACTATTGACAAGATTAATAGTACATGATATGTATAATGTGAAAATTATATCATTGGAAGCTCCTTTCACATACGTATCCCTGCCTTACCCTCCCTTTCGGTCACTTACTGGCGGACCCCGTGCTTGCTAGGCCCCGCATGTCAGTTACTCAATGGGTTCGGCCACGTTAGGGGATCCTCATCTGTAGTATACTCCCTCTATTTATATTTACTCCGCATAAACTGACATGGGTGGGGGAGGGGGAGGGACGTCGGTTTGCTCTCAACTGCGGTCCCACAAGCGAGCGAAAACGCAAGACGAAGCGTGTTCCATTCGGTGAGCGACGTGGAGGGTCCAGCGAGCCGGGCTGCAACGCGAACACGACAAGAGCGATGTACAGTCAAAATCGATTGACCGGTCGTCACCGGAACCACTATTCACATCAGAACCTTCGCTGCTCGGCCTACGCCAGCCACTGCCCAAAAACCACACCTAATCTCCAGCCCCTTCCCCCACCTTTCGATCCCCTAGCCCGCATCAAGCGTCCTCTAGTTCGCCGGAAAGCCATGGTGCGCCGCAAGATCACGTACTACAAGATGCTGACGCCGGAGCGTCGTGCAGAAATCACGGCGGCGGTCGGCGCCAAAGACCTTCGTTCCCAAGCTCGCTTTGCGGCGGGCCAATCCCCGAGTTCTTTGGAGCCAAGCTACGAGGAGGAAGTCAATCCAATGTTCATGGCGGAGGTCGTGGCGCAGAAGGCCCCCGATGGGTATGAGACGATGGACGTCGACTTCGTGCCGGCATCCGAGTCCCCCATGGTGCAGGAGACTAGTGGTTCAACCTGGCAATACTAAAAGAGGACCGAGAGGCAGAGGCTCAACTCGACACAGAGCGTGTGCATGACGCTGCCATCGAGGCTCTCCTGCAGGCGGAACCGGATATCGTGGATGTGAACCGGGCGGCAGAGGCTCAACTTGAGGCGGAGCGCGCGGATGCCGCTGCCATCGAGGCCCTCCTGCAGGCGGAACCGGACATCATGGACATGAACCAGGCGGCAGAGGCTCAACTCGACGCAGAGCGCACAGATGCCGCTCTCATCGAGGCCCTCATGCACGCAGAACCGGACATCCTGGACTTGAACCGGGCGGCGGAGGCTCGACTCGACGTGGAGCACGCGGAAGCCGCTGCCATCAAGGCCCTCCTGCAGGCGGAACCAGACGTCCTCGACTTGAACCGGGCGGTGCTCTTGTCCGTGCAGAGCACCTGCATGCTCCGCGTGAACGAGTAGCTGGAGGCCGAGGACAACCACGGTGCGGAGACACACGTCGGCAGCTACGACTAGTTCGCGCCGGCAGCCAAAGATGATGAGGCCGTCTCGTTCCGCGAGCAGTGGTAGTTTTTCTTTATGTTGTTGTTTTTATGGATTGTGTAAAAACATATATTGTTATGCAAGTCGCCTGACTTGGGTCAGTCTACCATTTCAGGCGGTTGGATGAATATCCTGCGTCTCCTAACCCTTCTCCCTCACCTCTTATTCTTCCCCAACAGACCACCGCACAGGCCGTACGGATACTCCCCAACATGCGGTTGGATAAACATACTCTATGAACGAAAATTATGTGTCAGCGGTAGGATGGCTGAGTTTGGTTTGTTCACATGCGACAACACGTGTTAGTGAGGGTGCGTTCCCTTGGTTGGGTTTGCGACATGTAGGAGCGACTATGCATGTGAGGGTGCGGTGCGACCCGCGGCGTGCAGGAGCGACTGTGTGAGGGTGCGGTGCGACCGCGACAGCCGTGTGCAAGTGTACCTCCTTTACATTTTGAAAACTTTAGGCAAGCTTGGCAAAAATGTGTGGCGAAGTATGGCAATGCAAGGCCTAGACCCAAATAGGATAAGTACGTAGTACTACGTACTTGGAGTACTAGTGTTAAAAAAGAAAGGTGGGGTTTTCCTTCGCATACAAATCCTCGTTTCACGTGTCAATTAATGCGTATTCTTTTCTCCAAAGCCCAAAGAGCTAACCATCTCACTCATCATCGCTTGATTAATGCAGCGCCATGCAAACCAACCTTCTCACTTCCGCATGCATGCAGGGGATATTAATGTCCTTCGTACCTAGTATGAGGCAAACCCCATCAATTTTGCCTCGATTAGTGTTAGTGGCCTTTTGCAAATTGTAATTTTGATATACTGGCCTTGTGTACAAAAAATGGAGGTAGTAACTATATTTGACTTCCTTTCCCATTGCAGTGACGTCGATGATATCTCGAACATTGTGGTTTGGCGAAGTGCGTTCGACGGAGAACACCATTGAGGGAGACCACGGTAAGTCATTCGCAAGTGCCGCCTGCAAGCCGAAACAACCGCCTTATTTGCATCCAGGAACTCCGTTGAACCAAAGGACGCGTAAATGTACTAGTACTACTCGTACACAATAGCTTCGTCCGTCCAGCTTAGTGCAGTGAGATGTTTTCTCGAAGAAGACGATGGAGAAGCGGAGTCAGCGAAGAGTGAAATGATGGTTGCTTCGTCCGTGCTTTGTGATTTGATGCCTCACTGCTTTGTGATTTGTGATAGAACGGACAGGAGAGTAGACTCTGTCCTCTATACTGTACATGCGTCCAAGCACGGGAGAAAGAGGAGAGACGTTGCATTTTTCTATTCCTTCAATCAATCAATCAGGGAGCTTCGGTTCCATCCTTTTGGCTTTGGCAACACCGTCCACAATGGTTCCCACGATGCCAAAAGCTATTTTCACATTTGGCTACACATTGTGGATGCCCTTAACCGTACCACTTGGTTTTGCTCCTGTGTGCTATCTATACAAATCTTAATTATATTGATCTAAAAAATTATAGAATCAAGATTAGTAAAAAGGAGGTGATTTTGTCGGGCGAATGGCGGGGGAGGTTTCTTATTTTTAGAGGACATTGTCCTGGCGGTTTTCTAACATGCGGTCCCACGTGTCAGTGCTTTACCAAGCCGATCCGCTTCCCACATGAGGCAGAACAACGGCAGAAGCAACACGTGGTTAACTTGAAGAAGATGAGGGAGAAGCGGATTCAGCAACGAGTGAAATGATGGTTGCTTCGTCCCTCCAACTTCTTTTTTAGCATTATTACTTCATCCCTCCAACTTAACTGCGGGTAAGGTGCATCTTTGTGATTTGACGCCTCATTGCTCATTACTACGCCGGCGCCATGACTGGGTGCTTCACCCCGACTGCTCTACACTGTATTCCGATATGGCACGTGGACCCGGTAGCTTGATGCCCCACATGTCGGCGAAAGGGACTAGAAGATTTATGAAAGCGAGCGCTCCACTCTTACGACGGAGGAGTACACGACACGACGGCCCCGTGAACTGTCACTTGTACTATATATAGTACTATAGTTTTGTTGTTTCGCACGATCCATCGATACAAACCCAATTAAATAGGAAAGGGCGGGATTTTTCCCGTGCGGTATATGATACTGGCCATACATTTAAAAGGCAATTTTGATGTATGCAAACTGAATAATTAAGTAACAATATGATATCTAGTAAAACTAAAAACACATACTATGATTTATTGTGTTAGAGTGTAGTACTAGTGTTGTATTGCATAGTGAAGGAAATATGCCCTAGAGGCAATAATAAAGTTATTATTTATTTCCTTATATCATGATAAATGTTTATTATTCATGCTAGAATTGTATTAACCGGAAACATAATACATGTGTGAATACATAGACAAACAGAGTGTCACTAGTATGCCTCTACTTGACTAGCTCGTTAATCAAAGATGGTTATGTTTCCTAACCATGAACAAAGAGTTGTTATTTGATTAACGAGGTCACATCATTAGTTGAATGATCTGATTGACATGACCCATTCCATTAGCTTAGCACCCGATCGTTTAGTATATTGCTATTGCTTTCTTCATGACTTATACATGTTCCTATAACTATGAGATTATGCAACTCCCGTTTACCGGAGGAACACTTTGGGTACTACCAAACGTCACAACGTAACTGGGTGATTATAAAGGAGTACTACAGGTGTCTCCAATGGTACATGTTGGGTTGGCGTATTTCGAGATTAGGTTTTGTCACTCCAATTGTCGGAGAGGTATCTCTGGGCCCTCTCGGTAATACACATCACATAAGCCTTGCAAGCATTACAACTAATATGTTAGTTGTGAAATGATGTATTATAGAACGAGTAAAGAGACTTGCCGGTAATGAGATTGAACTAGGTATTGGATACCGACGATCGAATCTCGGGCAAGTAACATACCGATGACAAAGGGAACAACGTATGTTGTTATGCGGTCTGACCGATAAAGATCTTCGTAGAATATGTAGGAGCCAATATGGGCATCCAGGTCCCGCTATTGGTTATTGACTGGAGACGTGTCTCGGTCATGTCTGCCTTGTTCTCGAACCGTAGGGTCCGCACGCTTAACGTTACGATGACAGTTATTATGAGTTTATGCATTTTGATGTACCGAAGGTTGTTCGGAGTCCCGGATGTGATCACGGACATTACGAGGAGTCTCGGAATGGTCGAGACATAAAGATTGATATATTGGAAGCCTATGTTTGGACATCGGAAGTGTTCCGGGTGAAATCAGGATTTTACCGGATTACTGGGAGGTTACCGGAACCCCCCGGGAGTCATATGGGCCTTAGTGGGCCTTAGTGGAAAGGTGAAAGGGCTGCCCATAAGGGCTGCGCGCCTCCCCCCCTCTTCTAGTCCTATTAGGACTAGGAGAGGTGGCCGGCCACCCCTCTCCCTCTTTCCCCCTTGGGAGTCCTAGTTGGAATAGGATTGGGGGGGAGTCCTACTCCCGGTAGGAGTAGGACTCCTCCTGCGCCTCCATAGGGCTGGCCGCACCCCTCCCCCTTGGCTCCTTTATATATGGAGGCAGGGGGCACCTCTAGACACACAAGTTGATCATTGAGATCGTTCCTTAGCCGTGTGCGGTGCCCTTTGCCACCATATTCCACCTCGATCATATCATTGTAGTGCTTAGGCGAAGCCCTGCGTCGGTAGAACATCAAGATTGTCACCACACCGTCGTGCTGACGAAACTCTTCCCCGACGCTTTACTGGATCGGAGCCTGGGGATCGTCATCGAGCTGTACGTGTGCTAAGAACTCGGAGGTGCCGGAGTAACGGTGCTTGGATCGGTCGGATCGGGAAGAAGACGTACGACTACTTCCTCTATGTTGTGTCAACGCTTCTGTTGCGATCTACAAGGGTACGTAGATCATACTCTCCCCTCGTTGCTGTGCATCACCATGATCTTGCATGTGCGTAGGAAATTTTTTGAAATTACTACGTTCCCCAACACATAGTTGTTAGATGTAACATGCGAGAACGTGTAGAGATGTAGTTTTGGAGGGCCTACAGAGAGAAAATCGTAATACGTTCACCAAACTTCAGAATAAGCTGATTACGGTCACTATATATGTTCTCCGGTGATTATATGGTCACTTGCTCACGGTTCAGCATCAGATTGCACTCTGTTGACCGGCCAAATAGTCTGCGTGGCACCATGTTGACTAGTTAAATTGACCATGTTCCTTGTGGGTCCCACCTGTCAGTTCGCATAGGGAAAAGGTCAGATAAACACAAATTTACGCAGGCGCGACAAGACTCCACCTTGTGCGCGGGAATCACCTGGTTGTGTATGTGTCTGTCAGGGCCTGATGTGTGCGCATGCACGTGTAAGTTGAGCACTTGAGCGTGAGAGTGTGTGTTGGTCGTGTGGTGTACTGGTGTGTGCATGCATGCGTGCGTGTGTGTGTGAGAGTGTTGCGTGCGTGCATGGATGGGTGTGTACGTGTGAGTGTTGCGTGCGTGCGTGGGTGCATGTGTTCGTGTGAGTGTTGCGTGCATGCAGTTCGTGTGCATGTGTGCGTGTGTGTATAATCACCACACCAGCTGTTGTGTGTTAAAACAGATGGCTCATCATACCAATACAAGGCCACCTTGTCCGATGTGCCGGCGGTCATGACTTTGAACCACCGTCCAATATTTTTTTGTTAGTTGTTTTCATTCTTACTAGAAAGATGTCGGTGCGTTGCACGTAACATCAAGATGCATTTGTATGACTAGTTTATCTTGTGAGAGAAAAGGATGAACGAGGGAAGGCCTTATTTGCAAATGTGGAGAGGTGTGTGGGTACCTTTTTGCAAAATTGTCATAGTTTATTTCCTATCCATCAGATATAAATCGGACGGCCTATATTGCAGGATGGCAGGCACACCATCATCACCAACTCTGTTTTTTATAAGAGTGTATTTTATCCCTACTCTTATAAAAAGCATAGTCGGTGATGATCGTGTGCCTGCCATCCTGCAATATAGGCCGTTCGATCTATATTTGACGGATAGGAAGGAAACTATGGCAATTTTGCAAAAAGATACCCACACCCCTCTTCACACTTGCAAATAAGGCCTTCCTTGTTCATCCTTTTCTCCCACAAGATAAACTACTCATACAAATGCATCTTGATGTTCCGTGCAACGCATGGGCATCTTGCTAGTATTTTATAAGAGTGTAGATGTAGAGTAGATACAAGCCGACATGTGGGCCCGATGGTAGTGAGATAATGTGATGCAGCACTAGAGGTGCCACGTGGAGCATTTAACTGGTTAACTAGTCGTGTCTTGAGCAAATACAGAGTTGTACGGTGAGCCCGTGACTGTATAATAACCACAAAACGTAAATGGTGACCGTAATGAGTGGATTCTGAAGTCCAATGTATATATCATGCTTTCACTTCAAATACAATGATCGTCACTGTATATATCGCGAGAGAAAGATGCATGAATGTGTGATAACCCACAAGTATAGGGGATCGCAACAGTTTTCGAGGGTAGAGTATTCAACCCAAATTTATTGATTCGACACAAGGGGAGCCAAAGAATACTCTCAAGTATTAGCAACTGAGTTGTCAATTCAACCACACTTGGAAATTTAATATCTGCAGCAAAGTGTTTAGTAGCAAAGTAATATGATAGTAGTGGTAACGGTAGCAAAAGGTAACAGTAGCAAAAGTAATGTTTTTGGTATTTTGTAGTGATTGTAACAGTAGCAACGGAAAAGTAAATAAGAGAAGGGAAAGCTCATAGGCAATGGATCAATGATGGATAATTATGCCGGATGTGGTTCATCATGTAACAGTCATAATCTAGGGTGACACAGAACTAGCTCCAGTTCATCAATGTAATGTAGGCATGTATTCCGAATATAGTCATACGTGCTTATGGAAAAGAACTTGCATGACATCTTTTGTCCTACCCTCCCGTGGCAGCGGGGTCCTTACAGAAACTAAGGGATATTAAGGCCTCCTTTTAATAGAGTACCGGAACAAAGCATTAACACATAGTGAATACATGAACTCCTCAAACTACGGTCATCGCCGGTAAGTATCCCGATTATTGTCACTTCGGGGTTAACGGATCATAACACATAATAGGTGACTATAGACTTGCAAGATAGGATCAAGAACTCTCATATATTGATGAAAACATAATAGGTTCAGATCTGAAATCATGGCACTCGGTCCCTGGTGACAAGCATTAAGCATAGCAAAGTCATAGCAACATCAATCTCAGAACATAATGGATACTAGGGATCAAACCCTAACAAAACTAACTCGATTACATGATAGATCCCATCCAACCCATCACCGTCTAGCAAGCCTACGATGGAATTACTCATGCACGGCGGTGAGCATCATGAAATTGGTGATGGAGGATGGTTGATCATGACGATGGCAACGGATTCCCCTCTCCGGAGCCCCGAACGGACTCCAGATCAGCCCTCCCGAGAGGTTTTAGGGCTTGGCGGCGGATCCTATCGTAAAACACGATGATTTCTTCTCCCTGGTTTTTTCTCCCCGAAACCAAATATATAGAGTTGGAGTTGAGGTCGGAGGAGCTCCAGGGGGCCCACGAGGTAGGGGCGCACCTTAGGGGGGCAGGCGCGTCTTAGGGGGGCAGGCGCGCCCCCCACCCTCGTGGGCAGGTGGTGGGCCCCCTGGTCTTCATCTTTTGCAAGGATTTTTTATTACTTCCAAAAAGATGTTCCGTGAAGTTTCAGGTCATTCCGAGAAGTTTTGTTTCTGCACATAAATAACAACATAGCAATTCTGCTGAAAACAACATTAGTCCGGGTTAGTTCCATTCAAATCATGCAAGTTAGAGTCCAAAACAAGGGCAAACGTGTTTGGAAAAGTAGATACGACAGAGACGTATCAACTCCCCCAAGCTTAAACCTTTGCTTGTCCTCAAGCAATTCAGTTGATAAACTAAAAGTGATAAAGAAAAACTTTTACAGACTCTGTTTGCTCTTGTTGTTGTAAATATGTAAATCTAGCATTCAAGTTTGCAGCAAAGATTATGACTAACCACATTCACAATAACGCTTAGGTCTCAAGCTTACTCATATCAATGGCATAATCAAGTAGTGAGCAATAATAATACACCTCGGATGACAACACTTTCTCAAAACAATCATAATATGATATAACAAGATGGTATCTCGCTAGCCCTTTCTGAGACTGCAAAACAAAAATGCAGAGCACCTTTAAAGATCAAGGACTGACTAGACATTGTAATTCATGGTAAAAGAGATCCAGTCAAGTCATACTCAATGTAAACTAACAGTAATGAATGCAAATGATAGTAGTGCTCTCCAACTGGTGCTTTTTAATAAGAGGATGATGACTCAGCATAAAAGTAAATAGATAGGCCCTTCGTAGAGGGAAGCAGGGATTTGTAGAGGTTCCAGAGCTCGGTTTTGAAATAGAGATGAATAATATTTTTGCGTGGTATACTTTCATTGTCAACATAACAACCAAGAGATGGCGATATCTTCCATGCTACACACATTATAGGCGGTTCCCAAACAGAATGGTAAAGTTTATACTCCTCCACCAACAAGCATCAATCCATGGCTTGCTCGAAACAACGAGTGCCTCCAACTAACAAGAGTCCCAGGGGGAGTTTTGTTTGCAATTATTTTGATTTAGTTTGGATAAAGCATGGGACTGGGCATCCCGGTGACCAGCCACTTTCTCGTGAGTGAGGAGCGGAGTCCACTCCTCTTGAGAATAACCCGCCTAACATGGAAGATACGGACAACCCTAGTTGATACATGAGTATACTCCTCTCGAGCATACAAAACATGATATTTATTTGAAGGTTTAGAGTTTGGCACATACAAATTTACTTGGAACGGCAGGTAGATATTGTATATAGGTAGGTATGGTGGACTCATATGGAATAACTTTGGGGTTTAAGGAGTTGGATGCACAAGCAGTATTCCCGCTTAGTACAGGTGACGGCTATCAAAAGACTGGGAAGCGACCAGCTAGAGAGTGACAACAGTCATGAACATGCATTAAAATTAATCAACACCGAATGCAAGCATGAGTAGGATATAATCCACCATGAACATAAATATCGTGAAGGCTATGTTGATTTTGTTTCAACTGCATGCGTGAACATGCACCAAGTAAAGTCACTTAAATCATTCAGAGGAGGATACCACCCTATCAAACCACATCACAACCATTTTAATAGCATGTTGGCACGCAAGGTAAACCATTATAAGCTCCCAGCTAATCAAGCATGGCACAAGAAGAAACTATGATCTCTAGTTGTCATTGCAAACCTGTTTATTCATAATAGGCTGAATCAGGAACGATGAACTAATCATATTTAAAAAAACAAAAGAGGTCAAGTTCATACCAGCCTTTCTCATCTCAGTCAGTCCATCATATATCGTCATAATTGCCTTTCACTTGCACGACTGAACGATGTGAATAATAATAATACTGCGCGTGCATTGGACTAAGCTGGAATCTGCAAGCATTCAATAAACAGGAGAAGACAAGGCAATATGGGCTCTTTTGTCAGATCAACAATAATGCATATAAGAGCCACTTCAACAATTTAATCATGGTCTTCTCCTATCGACCCCCAAAGAAAAGAAAAGAAATAAAACTATTTACACGGGAAAGCTCCCAACAAGCAAAAGAAGAACAGGAAATATTTTTGGGTTTTCTTTTTAATTACTACTACAAGCATGGAAAGTAAACTAATTAAAAGCTACAACTAATTTTTTTGGGTTTTTCTTAAGGTTTATTAAACACACAAGAAGAAAGCATAAAAAGAAAAATAAACTAGCATGGATGATACAATGAAAAAGTATGAGCACCGACATCTAGCAATGAGTGTGTGAATATAAATGTAATGTCGGTGGGAAATACGTACTCCCCCAAGCTTAGGCTTTTGGCCTAAGTTGGTCTATGGCCACGGCTGGCATGGCAGATATCCATAATAGTAGTTGGGGTCGTACTGCGATGCAGCGGCTATCGCCTCCTGAGCTGCAGCGTGGCGACGAGCGGCCTCCGCTCTCCTCTCGTACTCATCTGTCTCTTCTCTGGTAATAACATATCTTCCTTTTGCCTGATAATCAAAGAAGGTAGGAGCAGGGAGAGTAATACGGACAGCATGCCGTCTGACAAAGATTAGTCGATACTGGAGAGGTGATTCATTCCTCTCGACAAACTGGTGGTGAACCATAGCATTAAAGTCTAGGTAAGCAGGAGGTAATTCAATATCATCTTCACGTATGGCTATACCAAGAACATTAGCTATGCGGGTTGCATAAATTCCACCAAAGAAATCTCCATTAAATCTATTAAGATGCAACCTACGTGCAACAATGGCTCCCAAATTATAAGATTTGTCTCCTAACACGGCACTCCTAAGAATACTGAGGTCAGGAACACACATATGACATGCTTCATCTTTACCATTTATGCATCTACCTATGAAGAGAGCAAAATAATGTATAGCAGGAAAATGAATGCTCCCTATGGTAGCTTGTGTTATATCTCTGGATTCCCCCACAGTTATACTAGCAAGAAAATCTCTAAATTCAGATTTGCGAGGTTCCCTGATACTACCCCATTGTGGAAGTTTGCAAGCAGTGGTAAAATCCTCTAAGTCCATAGTGTAAGAATTTTCATAAAGATCAAGCAGGACAGTTGGAGAATTACGTGAAGATGAAAATTCAAACCTCCTCACAAAGGAACTAATGATATAGTGATACTGGCTGCACTTCTCTTCCTCGAAGCTCACAAGATCCGCGTTACACAAATATGCGTTAAATTCTTCCTTAATTCCCGCTCGATCCATAAAGTTTTCAGAAGGCCATTCACAAGGACGCGCCAGAGCGTCTCTTGGTGGCTCTTCATCAGCATCACCCATTGCAAGCCTGGGTCCTTGCTTTCTTGAAGAACCACCTTGGAACATTTTCCTAAGCATATTTCTTCCTCTGAAAAATTCTGAAAATCTTTAGTAACTTCAAAATAAAAGTAAACCAAACTCAATAATATTGATAGCAACTACTCCTACAAGTGCCTAGAGCCTATATCATGCATCAAAACTACTTGGAACCATATAAATTTGACATGTAAGCTCAAGAACATGGTCACCTAGGCAGCACAAATTTGCAATGAATAAATCACTAGAACAAAAACTAATTGGACCAATGGAGGAGTCACATACCAAGGAACAATCTCCCCAAGCAGTTTTGTGAGAGGTGCTTTGAGCAAGGAGATCAAAATGGCAGCAAAATGAGCTTGGACTCGGGTTTGAGCTGGTTATTCGTGTTTGTGGGAGGAAGAAGGAGTGTGTGGGTGAAAGGATAAGTGGAGGAGGGCCATCGTGAGCCCACGAGGCAGGAGTGAAGGTTGTGCCCAGGGGAGTAGGGCACGCCCTGACCCTCGTGGCCAGGTGCCAGCTCCACCTGCTGTGTTCTCAGTGCCAAATATTCTCAAATATTCCAGAAAAAATCGTATTTAAATTTCAGGGCATTTGGAGAACTTTTATTTTCAGGACATTTTTATATTGCACGGATAATTCAGATAACAGACAGAAAATACTATTTTTATTTTATTTAATATAAATAACAGAAAGTAAAAGTGGGATACAGAAGGTTGTGCCTTCTAGTTTCATCCATCTCATGCTCATCAAAAGGAATCCACTAACAAGGTTGATCAAGTCTTGTTAACAAACTCATTCCGAATAACATGGAACCGGAGAAATTTCGAATAACACTATGTTACCTCAACGAGGATATGCACATCCCCAATAATAAGAATATCATATTTCTTCTTGACAGTAGGAAGAGGAAATTCAGAACCTCCAAATATAATCGATGGAATTTTTCCAATAGAATTGATATTGTGGACTTGAGGTTGTTTCCTCGGAAAGTGTACCGTATGCTCATTACCATTAACATGAAAAGTGACATTGCCTTTAGTGCAATCAATAACAGCCCCTGCAGTATTCAAAAAGGGTCTTCCAAGAATAATAGACATACTATCGTCCTCGGGAATATCAAGAATAACAAAGTTCGTTAAAATAGTAACGTTTGCAACTACAACAGGCACATCCTCACAAATACCGACAGGTATAGCAGTTGATTTATCAGCCATTTGCAAAGATATTTACGTAGGTGTCAACTTATTCAAATCAAGTCTACGATATAAAGAGAGAGGCATAACACTAACACCGGCTCCAAGATCACATAAAGCAGTTCTAACATAATTTCTTTTAATAGAGCATGGTATAGTGGGTACTGATACGTCTCCAACGTATCTATAATTTTTGATTGCTCCATGCTATATTATCTACTGTTTTGGACTATATTGGGCTTTATTTTCCACTTTTATATTATTTTTGGGACTAACCTATTAACCGGAGGCCTAGCCCAGAATTGTTGTTTTTTGCCTATTTCAGTGTTTTGGATAAACGGAATATCAAACGAAGTCCAAACGGAATAAAATCTTTGGGAACGTGATTTTCTCACCGAACGTGATCCAGGAGTCTTGGACCCTACTACAAGGGATCAAAGAGGAGGTCACGAGGGTGGGGGCGCCCCCCCTAGGGCGTGCCCCCTGCCTCGTGGGCCCCTCGGTGCTCCACCGACGTACTCCTTCCTCCTATATATACCTATGTACCCCCAAATGATCAGAACAGGAGCCAAAAACCTAATTCCACCGCCGCAACTTTATGTATCCACGAGATCCCATCTTGGGGCCTATTCCGGAGCTCCACCGGAAGAGAGCCGTCATCACGGAGGGCTTCTACATCATCATAGCCCCTCTGATGAAGTGTGAGTAGTTTACCTCAGACCTTCGGGTCCATAGTTAGTAGCTAGATGGCTTCTTCTCTCTCTTTGAATCTCAATACAAAGTTCTCCCCCTCTCTTGTGGAGATCTATTCGATGTAATCTTCTTTTTGCGGTGTGTTTGTTGAGACCGATGAATTGTGGGTTTATGATCAAGTCTATCTATGAATAATATTTGAATCTTCTCTGAATTCTTTTATGTATGATTGGTTATCTTTGCAAGTATCTTCGAATTATCCGTTTGGTTTGGCCAACTAGATTGGTAGTTCTTGCCATGGGAGAAGTGCTTAGCTTTGGGTTCGATCTTGCGGTGTCCTTTCCCAGTGACAGAAGGGGCAGCAAGGCATGTATTGCATTGTTTCCATCAAGGATAACAAGATGTGGTTTATTTCATATTGCATGAATTTATCTCTCTACATCATGTCATCTTGCTTAAGGCGTTACTCTGTTTTTAACTTAATACTCTAGATGCATGCTGGATAGCGGTCGATGAGTGGAGTAATAGTAGTAGATGCAGAATTGTTTCATTCTACTTGTCACGGACGTGATGCCTATATACATGATCATGCCTAGATATTCTCATAATTATGCTCAATTCTGTCAATTGCTCAACAGTAATTTGTTCACCCACCGTAGAATACTTATGCTCTTGAGAGAAGCCACTAGTGAAACCTATGGCCCCCAGGTCTATTCTCATCATATCAATCTCCATCACTTTAATATTGCTTTGCTTTTTACTTTGCCTTTACTTTTTACTTTGCATCTTTATACCAAAAATATTATATCTATCAGATCTCACTCTCGTAAGTGACCGTGAAGGGATTGACAACCCCTAATCGCGTTGGTTGCGAGTAGCTATCGTTTTGTGCAGGTACGAGGGACTTGAGCGTGGCCTCCTACTGGATTGATACCTTGGTTCTCAAAAACTGAGGGAAATACTTACGCTACTCTGCTGCATCATCCCTTCCTCTTCGAGGACAACCAACGCAAGCTCAAGACGTAGCAAGAAGGATTTCTGGCGCCGTTGCCGGGGAGTCTATGCAAAAAGTCAACATACCAAGTACCCATCACAATCCCTATCTCTCGCATTACGTTACTTTCCATTTGCCTCTCGTTTTCCTCTCCCCCACTTCACCCTTGCCGTTTTATTCGCCCTCTCTCTCTCTATCCTCCCTCTCTATTTGCTTCTGGCCCGTTTGCTTTTTGTTTGCTCGTATGGTTGGAATAGTCATTTATTTATTACTAAACAGAGAACCTAAGAATTATGGATCCTCATTCGCTTGCTAATCTTTTTAAGAGATCCAGTTATGTTGAACCAATTGCTAGTGAGTTTTGTGTACTAGATTATCTTTATGAAGTTTTGCTTGAAATTTGTGAATCTGAAAATTGCGATGAAGTATGTTATGAAGTGATTCATGATAGATCTTTTAATAAGAAGCATGATTGCAATGATGTTATTATAAATTCTATTAATGAAAATTGTGCTAATAATATGCAAAACCCTAAGCTTCGGGATGCTAGTTTTGTTATGTCCTCTACTTGTTGCAATGATCATGATTGGGGTGATTCTTCTTTTGATCTTGAAAATTTATTTAAACCCCATGATGAATATGAGATTGATTATAATGTTTGCAATAATATTGAAAGTGGGTTTGGAAGAATGTCAACTTTAGATCCCACATATTTAGAGAATGTTCAAACTTATGAAGTTTTTGATAAGAGTGTGTTTGGGAAGGTCATGACTTTAGTTAATGTTAATCCCACTATTTCGGAAAGGTGCCAACTTTGCATGCATATGGATCATGTTGAGAATATTTTATGTGATAGCTATATTGTTGAATTTGCTTATGATCCTACATGTAATTACTATGAGAGAGGAAAATATGGTTGTAGAAATTTTCATGTTACTAAATTACCTCTCGTTATGTTGAGATTGCTGTTTCTTTCCTCTTCCTTGCATATGCTAGTTTTTGCTTGCCTTGATAATTTGTTTGCCTATAAGATGCCTATGCATAGGAAGTATGTTAGACTTAGATGTGTTTGTCACATGCTTTATGATGCTCCTTTTGTGCTTCAATTCTTGTCTTTCATGTGAGCATCATTAAAATTATCAATGCCTAGCTATAAGGCTTTAAAGAAAAGCGCTTGTTGGGAGACAACCCAATATTTTTCCTTGCTGTTATTTAATAAATAAATTATTTAGCCTCTGTTTTTATTGTATTTTTTGTGTTTAATTAGTGTTTGTGCCAAGTAGAACCGTTGGGAAGACTTGGGGAAAGTCTTGTTGAACTAGCTGTAAAAAACAGAAACTTTAGCGCTCACGAGAACTGCTGTCATTTTTATTTGAAGAGTGATATTTAGTTAATTCTTTTTTAAGATGATTAATAGATAAATTCCTCACGTCCAGCATTTTATTTTAGAATTTTTGGGGTTGCATATCTTACTCTAGCTACAGATTACTACAGACTGTTCTATTTTTAACAGATTCTGTTTTCGTGTGTTGTTTGCTTATTTTGATGAATCTATGGCTAGTAAAATAGTTTATAATCCATAGAGAAGTTTGAATACAGTAGGTTTAACACCAATATAAATAAAGAATGAGTTCATTACAGTACCTTGAAGTGGTCTTTTGTTTTCTTTCGCTAACGGAGCTCACGAGTTTTCTATTTTGAGTTTTGTGTTGTGAAGTTTTCTAGTTTTGGGTGAATTCTTTTGATGGATCATGGAACAAGGAGTGGAAAGAGCCTAAGCTTGGGGATGCCCATGGCACCCCCAAGATAATCCAAGGACACCAAAAATTCAAAGCTTGGGGATGCCCCGGGAGGCATCCCCTCTTTCGTCCACTTCCATCGGTAATTTACTTGGAGCTATATTTTTATTCACCAACATGATATGTGTTTTGCTTGGAGTGTCTTGTATTATTTGTGTCTTTGTGTCTTAGTATGCCACAATCATCCTTGCTGTACACACCTTTTGAGCGAGCCATACATGAATTAAAATTTGATAGAATACTCTATGTGCTTCACTTATATCTTCTGAGCTAAGTAGTTTTGCTCCATGTGCTTCACTTATATCTTTTGAGCTAAGTAGTTTTGCTCCATGTGCTTCACTTATATCTTTTGAGCTAAGTAGTTTTTCTCTATGTGCTTCACTTATATCTTTTGAGCGTTATAATTTTCCTCTATGTGCTTCACTTAGATCTTTTAGAGCACGGTGGTGGATTTGTTTAAAGAAACTATTGATCTCTCATGCTTCACTTAAATTATTTTGAGAGTCTTAATAGCATGGTAATTTGCTTAATAGTAATATGCTTGGTATTCAAGATTTGTGAAACTTTCTTTTGAGTGTGTTGAATACTAAGCAAAGATTGAAGCATGATAATTGTTTTGAGATATGGAGGTGATAATATTAAAGTCATGCTAGTTGAGTAGTTGTGAATTTAAAGAATACTTGTGTTAAAGTTTGTGATTCCCGTAGCATGCACGTATGGTGAACCATTATGTGATGAAGTCGGAGCATGATTTATTTATTGCTTGTCTTCCTTATGAGTGGCGGTCGGGGACGAGCGATGGTCTTTTCCTACCAATCTATCCCCCTAGGAGCATGCACGTAATACTTTGCTTTGATAACTTCTAGATTTTTGCAATAAGTATATGAGTTCTTTATGACTAATGTTGAGTCCATGGATTATACGCACTCTCACCCATCCACATTTGCTAGCCTCTCTAATACCGCGCACTTTTTGCCGGTATCATACACCTACCATATACCTTCCTCAAAACAGCCACCATACCTACCTATTATGGCATTTCCATAGCCATTCCGAGATATATTGCCATGCAACTTTCCACCATCTAGTTCATGTAACATCCCAAATTTTCAATTTGGAATGTTTTACAATTATTAGCTAAGCATCTAGCATTTTGTTTGATTTGAGTGACATTTGGAAATTTTCAGAGGCTTTTGAGTTTTGGTTGAATTTGGATTCAACTTGGCATTTGAAAATCTACCTCAATATCCTTGACAAATACTTGAGAAAAAGTATGAGAGGAGCTAACATGACACTCCGAAAATGTCAGAACAAAATATTGCCAAAAGGTTTGAATTCAAATTTGCATTTTATTTGGAGTTTGCAAAAAATGTTTTTTTAGTTTCAGTTTTGCCTCTATAAAAATGTCCACCCTATAGGATTAATTCCCCTAAGAATTTTGATATATATATATATGTCCTATATAAAAATATTATAGATTTCTCTTATTTTATTTTTTCTCTCTCTCTCTCTGCCTTAATTCAAAAAAAGGAAAAGATCCAGGCGCGAGCCAGGCCAACCGGCCCAGCCGGCCACCTGACGCAGCCCAGCGCGCCACACGCGCCGACCTCGTTCCGATCGGCCGCCCGATCGCTCTCCCTCTCTCTCGATCTCCCTCTCTCTCACTAACCGCGGGACCTGCCCTATCCCTAACCCCTCGCCCACGACACGCCGCGCCGGAGCACGCGCAGAGCATGCCCAACACCGCGATCCTCTCGGGATCGTGATCCCGAGTCGACCCCTCGCCCACACTTATGTCCTATAAATACCTACGCATCTCCTCTTCTGAACCCCCCAAAAACCTTACCCCAACTCCACCCGTAGCTCTCGCCCTCGCCAAACGCATCTCGCCGCCGCTGCCTCGGTTCGCCACCTCGCCTGCCACCAGTGAGCATTCCCCTTGCTTCCAAGCTACACCACCCGAACCTCCTGTTCGTTCTGCACCTCTTTGACACCCTTTCATCGCCCAGGAACCGCCGAAGCCGTCGCCCCCGAGCTCGACCGCCGCTCGTCGGAGCTGCAGCTCACCAGGGAGCAGTCGCCGTCGCCCCGACCGCCTCCGTCGTCCCCGAGCTCCACTGACTCCATCCCCGAACTCTACTTGAGCTGCCGCACCCGCCCGACGACTCCGCCGCCGCCCCGGACCACCGGAGCACCCCCGCCACCGTCGCCCGAGCCGCCATCGTCCATCGTCGCCGTTGTAAGCCACCGGACCTCCCTCCACCGTTCGATCTGCAATGTACGGCTTAGATTAGGCTAGCGAAGGGTTAGGTTATTTTCAATAGATCGGTTTAGTTTACGGTTTATTTCCGGTTTAGTTCGGTTTAGTGTAGACCAGCCCGATCGGTTGTTTTATTATTAAACCGTACGCGTGTTAGCCTATTCAATGCATGAGCGTTGTTTAGTGTTAGAACGCCCACTGTTTCGGCCCATTAGCGCGTTAGTTTTTGTTTAGTTTTAGTTTAGTTTCTGTTTTTAAAACAGAATAGTTCCAGTTTTGTAAAATCTATATCTTTTAAGTTATTTAATATTTTTAGTTGATTCTTTTTGCTCTAGTTTGCAAATTTCCTATAGTTGCTGTAGAAAATTAGATTCGGCCATGTTTAGGTTTCTAAAAATTGTTTTATATTAGTTTTAGTCAGATTAGTTTTTCTTCTATAAATAGAGTTAGGATTATTTTATTTTAGTGATTCTTTTTGTCAATGCTTTGTTTTGACCTTGCCTAGCAGTAGGAACTTATTTGGGCATTTGTAGTCTTTATTAAAAATAGTTTTTATGCGAAAACAATCTTTTCTAGTTTATTTATCTTGCTGTCGTTTTCTGCTGTTCTAGTTATTTTTAAATTTTATTTTTCCTATGTTATAATTTATTTTAGATTAGTTTCTGTAGTTACAGAGAGTGAACATTTATTTACAGCAAAATAAAAGGTTTTATTTTATTTTCTTATTAGTTTTGTTTTAGGTATAACAGGAGTTCTATAATAGATATTGGTTTGATTCTTTTTGCACCTAGTTTGTATGCAGTTTTCTTTTATGTTAGTTAGTAAAACCATTGTTTAGGATCTGTAAAGAAAAGTGTTAGTAGGTTAAAACTATTTCTTTGTTGTTGCTTGATGTGATGGAAACCTTGATTTTGTTTTCCTCGAGTTTTCTTTGATTTTGGTTTGAGTGCTTGTGTGTTTTCCTTCAGTTTGCTGATATGTCATTAGTGAAATACTTATTTGTGCTATTGTTTGACTCGATAGAATTTCTGCAGTGCGAAGCTTGCTATCTCGAGTCACTAGCATTTGAAGACCGTCAGCCAGGCAAGTCATTTGATCATGTTTTACAATACCTATTATTTTGTTGCATTAGAATTATTCCTCCCCACCATGCATGCAGTAGGAGAATTTTAAGTTATGTTCTTGAGTAGTATCATGAGGTAGGATGAACCCAATTCCCCTTGTTACCATTGCCCGGGACGATGTAGTTTATTTTGCTATGCTCGTAGACGGGGTTGGTTGAGTGATTCATAAGGGAGATGTGAGAGTCAAGATGATGACAACCCCATGACTTCAAGCTCAAGATGGACTTCAAATTCACTACTGGGTGGAGGACGGTTGACGGGCACCCTGGAGAAACTAGCGGATGGCCGGGATGCATGGAGAAGCGCCATGACATCTTGCGGAAAGCTTCACCCAGCCACGAAGAGACGGATGGATACCCCTTGACCGGAAGCTTACCTGTGCAGCCGCAAGCCATTATGGGCTCTGGCTGGGTTGACCCTAGGCGTGACTCTGGACGGACGGTGCCAGCAGATGTAGAAGAACGGTAGGACATGGATGGGTACCGGCTGTGCTCAGAGAAACTCTACGGAAGACCCTGTTTCGTTCATCCCGTCTTCAAACACCAGGCAGTGCGAGGACATAAAGGAGGGAACGATTCTTGCGGGTAAAGTGCACAAGACTCTGCAGAGTAACAACCTAATCGATTAGCCGTGTCCCCGGTTACGGACAGATGAGCCTCTGGAAATTGGAGTATTTCGGAAATCTCAACACCGAACTTAATAAATTAATTGAGGGGTTATTTAATAATTGGGAATGAGACATTGGTTGGCGGAACCATCTCAATAACAACCAACATTTTGTAGTAATTGCAAGAAAGTCCTTTTGTCATAGGGAAAAATTGGCTTTTTCGCAAAAACATAAAACTTAGAGCCCCACAGCCAAATTGCATATAGTGTTAGCATTATTATTGTTGTTCTCTCTATGACTTGCCAGCATATTCAAAATGCTGACCTACATGGCTGCAACGTCTTATGTTGCAGAGGAGTTTTTCGACCAGGAGTGAGGCTACGATCCATGCTTGGCGATTGCCCTATGGAGTCGGATGGACTCGCTATTCGTCTACGCTTCTGCAGCTTATTTAGTTTATTTCTCATGAGTTGGCCTTCGGCCGAATTTATTCTATTGTAATAAAGACTCGATATGAGAATCGTGTAATAAATTCAGGTGTGATTGAACTTTGAATATTTTCATCAATGTACTGTGTGTGCCAGCATGATCTTGGGATGGTACAGCTACACAGAGACTTGACCGATTTTGGGTCGGGTCATTACAGAGATGGTATTCAGAGCACACGCTGACCGTAGGACGTAACCCCTAGGATCGGAAAGCCATAGGAAGAAACTATTTTATTTTATGTCCTTATCATTCCGTAATACTCCCCTATTCATTTCTGACTTCTCTCTGATTTCAACATTCTAGATGGCCGTCAAGTTCATCCCAGTTCTGCTCCCGGAGTTTTGCCAGCCAGATGAGACAATGCTTTTCGGCAGGAGGCTGGTCCAGATCACCAAGGAATTGAAGATTGCTCTGTCGTCTATCACCAGGACCCCTATCATGGCATTTCCAGAAGACCGTCGTTATAGGATTAAGGTGCACGTACCAGGGAGAACTTTTGCAAGCCTCTCAGCGCCCGTTGACTTCAAGTTCACTGCTCCCACTTGGATACTCGGGAGAGACATAGCAGTTCATAGTGCACTTGGACGCATCCAGGAGGAATACAGGACCGAGCTTGTTGGATCAGACCACACCATGATTTCTCGCAGGACTGCAGATGGAGAGATTATCCGCACCATAGATGACGACTCCGTCCGCTCATATGTCCAAGACTTGGAGGCTCACATCAGGGCTCTAGAGATTCAGATGCGCAGGAGCTTGAAGACGGTCCAAAAATTGCATCTTCGTGAAATTGAACTAGAGGATGCAGCACGTGAAGCCCACTATGAGCATGAGGATGAAGTCAAGGATTTTATGGAAAGACTCGAGGACCGGAAGAAATATATTGCCACACTGGAGGAGAAGATGGATCTGGGAGAAGACCTTTTCCCGAGTGGAGATGATGGACCTCTCGTGAGCAATGACCAGGATTATGAAGAAAGCTCCACCGAAGGAAGCCGCAAGAGGAGACGCCGCACCAGAGGACGACGCACCAGAGGACGCAGGGATAATTTATGAAGACATTTAGTCGACCGCCATGTTATTTTTATTGTCGTTGATCAATTAGGCCGTTATTTTCGATTAGTCGTGAGATCTTGTAATACGAGTTTGAACCTTGCTTGAGATGAATGAATAAATGATTGGTGTGATTGTGTTTGTGCATTCATTTGGGTAGTGCTATTTTCTCATTAGACCCTTGTTCTATTATAATTTCTCATCCACTCCATAACACCAGATGCCTCCGAGACGTGACCCCGGTTTCACTTTCCCGCCGGAGCTCACCCAGCTGATTCAACAGCAGAATGCCTTAATGCAAATGCTCATCCAAAACCAAGGCAACAACAACAACCATCCACCGCCACCACCCCCTGTCGATAACCTGACCCGGTTCCTAAGGCTGAATCCGCCGGTGTTCTCTAGTAGCATCGAGCCGATTGTAGCTGATGATTGGCTCCGCAAGATCGGAAGGGATCTAACAACTGATGGATGCACAGATGCTGAGAAGGTGCGTTTTGCCGCACATCAACTGAATGGACCTGCAGCCTCTTGGTGGGAAAACTACACCGCCACTTATCTGGTCGCCACCATGACATGGGATCAGTTCCGGCGGGCTTTCCGCACCGCGCATGTCTCAGCTGGAGCCATGAGTCTGAAGAAGCGTGAGTTCCGCAACTTACACCAGGGGAACCGTACTGTGGGGCAGTATGTGGATGAGTTCAACAAGTTATCTCGATGTGCCCCAGATGACGTGGCCACAGATGCCGCAAAACAGGAGAAGTTTCTTGAGGGACTCAATGATGAGCTGGGAATGCAGCTAATGGTGGCTACCTTCAACAACTACCAGGAGCTGGTAGACAAGGCCACTATACTTGAAGGCAAGCAGCAGCAGATTGAAAGCCGCAAGCGGAAATATAGCCAGGGAAAGTACAACTCCGGAACTCAGCAGAAGCCCCGCTATGCCCCATACTCGGGAGGACATAACCATCACACCCATGGAGGACACAATCATGGAGGACATAACCATGGAGGGAATGGGAACAATCGCAACCACGACAACAACCCCAAGTCAGGCAATGGAGGCAACGGCAACCAGCACCGTCCTGCTCCGACTCAGAAGGATCTGAGTCATATCACCTGTTTCAAGTGCTAGAAGACAGGACACTATGCCACCGATTGTCCAGAGGCCAAGCAGAGGAATGGGAACGGCAACGGCAATGGAAGCTCAGCAAAGAAGCCCAACCCTTTTCCTCGTGCTCAGGTGAATCACATTGACGTGGAGGACGTCTATGATCAGCCAGAAACTGTGGTTGGTAAGTTTTTATTAAATTCACGTCCAGTATTGGTACTCTTTGATTCCGGTGCAACGCATTCATTCATACCAAGGGTAGTTGTGGAAAAATACGGGTTGCCCACTAGGACCCTTAGAACCCCGATCCAAGTCACTTCTCCAGGAGGAGAGATGATGGCAGGCTTAGGCTGTCATTCAACCCTCAGCATCAGAAATCATGATTTTCCCGTAGACCTCATAGTCTTAGAATCCCAGGGATTGGACGTGATCCTAGGCATGGACTGGTTGACGAAGTTTGAAGGGAACATCGACTGTGCCCGCAAGACGATTTTGCTCACCACCCCGGAGCAGAAGAGGATCAAGTATGTATCCATACGCACACCGATAAATATTGGAGAAAGGATATATTCGCCCAAGTTTTTCACCTTGGGGAGCCCCAGTTCTTTTGGTAGAGAAGAAGGATGGAACCCTAAGAATGGTTGTAGATTATCGTTCATTGAACGACGTGACCATCAAGAATAAGTACCCTCTACCGATGATTAATGATTTATTTGATCAGCTAGTTGGAGCCAAAGTATTTTCCAAGATTGATCTTCGATCAGGGTATCATCAGCTGAAGATTCGTGAACAGGATATACCCAAAACAGCCTTCACCACCAGGTATGGTTTATATGAGTATACTGTCATGTCATTCGGATTCACCAATGCCCCTGCGTATTTCATGAGCATGATGAACAAGGTATTTATGGAATATCTGGGCAAGTTTGTCGTGGTGTTCATCGATGACATCTTGGTTTTCACCAAGAGCGAGGAAGAGCACAAGGAACATCTGCGTCTAGTCCTGGAGAAACTCCGAGAACATCAGTTATATGCCAAGTTCAGCAAATGTGAATTTTGGTTGAAGGAAGTCGGATTCCTCGGACATGTTATTTCAGGAGAAGGAATAACAGTCGACCCCACCAAGGTTGAATCAGTCACCAACTGGCAATCCCCCACCTCAGTCAAGGAGATCCGCAGTTTTCTCGGACTCGCATGATATTATCGGAGATTTATTGAGAATTTCTCCAAGATTGCTAAACCCATGACCGAGTTGTTGAAGAAGGAAACAAAGTACATTTGGACCGAGGATTGTGAAGCCAGTTTTCAGGAGTTGAAGAAACGTCTGGTTACAGCCCCAGTACTCATTTTACCGGACATACACAAGGACTACCAGGTGTATTGTGACGCTTCTCGTCAAGGGCTCGGAGGAGTGCTCATGCAGGAAGGAAAAGTTGTAGCTTATACCTCCAGACAGCTACGACCTCACGAGATGAATTATGCCACGCATGATTTGGAGTTAGCAGCCATAGTGCACGCACTCAAGACGTGGAGACATTTCCTTGTCGGAAATAGTTGTGATGTTTACACGGATCATAAGAGCTTGAAGTACATTTTCACGCAGAAGGAGTTGAACCTCAGACAAAGCAGATGGCTTGAATTGATCAAGGACTATGATATGAGATTGCCTTATCACCCAGGGAAAGCAAATGTTGTAGCAGATGCCTTGAGCCGTAAAAGCCATGTGAACACCCTCATAGCTGGAGGATTACCTCAGAATTTAGCCGACAGTCTCAGAGATCTCCAGTTGGAAATAGTACCAAGAGGATTTTTCGCCACCTTGGATATTCAGTCCACTCTGACCAAAAAGATCCATGAAGCGCAGAAGACGGACAAGGAAATTGCAGAGATAAAGGAAAAGATGAGTAACGGAAAGGCTAAAGGTTTTCGTAAGGATGAACACGGAACTTTATGGTTCGAGGATCGTATCTATGTGCCTAATGACCCAGAGGTCCGGAAGTTAATTCTTCAGGAGGCCCATGACTCACCATACTCGATTCACCCAGGCAACACCAAGATGTATCTGGACTTGAAGGAAAGTTTCTGGTGGACAGGTATGAAGAAGGATATTGCCGAGTACGTAGCAGTATGCGATGTTTGTCAGCGAGTAAAGGCGGAGCATCAGAAGCCGGCAGGGTTACTTCAACCACTGCCGATCCCCGAGTGGAAATGGGAAAAACTTGGAATGTATTTTATCACAAGATTACCCAGGACCCGTTCAGGTTATGATTCTATCTGGGTAGTGGTTGATCGCTTGACCAAGGTAGCTCATTTCATTCCCGTGAAGACCACATATACTAGTGCTAAGTTAGCCAAGATATACATGACCAGGATCGTATGTCTGCATGGAGTTCCGAGGAGTATTGTGTCAGATAGAGGAACACAATTTACCACAAAGTTTTGGAATCAGTTGCATGAAACCTTGGGTACGAGGCTGGAGTTCAGTATAGCTTTTCATCCGCAGACAGATGGACAGACCGAAAGAGTCAACCAGATTCTGGAGGACATGTTGAGAGACTGTGCGCTAGACTACGGGTCTAGCTGGGATGACAATTTGCCATATGCAGAGTTTTCGTACAACAACAGCTATCAGACCAGTCTAAAGATGGCTCCTTTCGAAGCTCTATACGGCAGGAGGTGCAGAACACCATTGCTGTGGGATGGTGTTGGAGACCGAAAACTTTTTGGTCCTGATCTTATCAGAGACTCCAAAGAGAAAGTCAAGATGATTCGAGATAGACTCAAGATAGCCCAGTCGAGACAGAAGAGTTATGCCAACAGTAAACGCAAGGAGATAACATATGAAGTTGGAGACCGAGCATATCTCCTTGTGTCCCCACTTCGTGGAATCAAGAGATTTGGGGTTAAAGGAAAATTAGCACCCAGGTTCATTGGCCCCTACAAAATCCTCGAACGCAGAGGAGAAGTTGCGTATAAGCTGGAATTGCCAGAAGGATTGTTAGGAGTTCACGATGTCTTTCACGTATCTCAGCTGAAGAAATGCCATGCCGAGATGGCCGGTATTCCTCTGAGAGACACAGTGCCCCTAGAGGCCATATAGCTGGATAGTGATCTGACTTATGAGGAGAAACCCGTCAGAATTCTTGAGACTGCGAACAGAGTTACCCGCAACAAGATCATCAAATTTTGCAAGGTTCTGTGGAGCCACCACTCTGAGGAGGAAGCCACCTGGGAGCGAGAAGAAGATCTCCGCCCAGACCACCCGCACCTATTTGCTAGCCAACCTGAATCTTGAGGGCGAGATTCATCTTAAGGTGGGTAGGTTTGTAACATCCCAAATTTTCAATTTGGAATGTTTTACAATTATTAGCTAAGAATCTATGCATTTTGTTTGATTTGAGTGACATTTGGAAATTTTGAGAGGCTTTTGAGTTTTGGTTGAATTTGGATTCAAGTTGGCATTTGAAAATCTACCTCAATATCCCTGACAAATACTTGAGAAAAAGTATGAGAGGAGCTAACATGACACTCCAAAAATGTCAGAAGAAAATATTGCCAAAAGGTTTGAATTCAAATTTGAATTTTATTTGGAGTTTGCAAAAAATGTTTTTTTTGTTTCTGTTTTGCCTCTATAAAAATGTCCACGCTATAAGATTAATTCCCCTGAAAATTTTGATATATATATGTCCTATATAAAAATATTATAGATTTCTCTTATTTTATTTTTTTCTCTCTCTCTGCCTTAATTCAAAAAAAAGGAAAAGACCCAGGCGCGAGCCAGGCCAACCGGCCCAGCCGACGCCAAGCCAACCGGCTCAGCCGGCCACCCGACGCAGCCCAGCGCGCCACACGCGCCGACCCCGTTCCGATCGGCCGCCCGATCGCTCTCCCTCTCTCTCGATCTCCCTCTCTCTCACTGACCGCAGGACCCGCCCTATCCCTAACCCCTCGCCCACGACACGCCGCGCCGGAGCACACGCAGAGCGCGCCCGACACCGCGATCCTCTCGGGATCGTGATCCCGAGTCGACCCCTCGCCCACGCTTATGTCCTATAAATACCTACGCATCTCCTCTTCCGAAACCCCCAAAAACCTTACCCCAACTCCACCCGTAGCTCTCGCCCTCGCCAAACGCATCTCGCCACCGCTGCCTCGGTTCGCCGCCCCGCCTGCCACCGGTGAGCATTCCCCTTGCTTCCAAGCTACACCACCCGAACCTCCTTCGTTCCGCACCTCTTTGACACCCTTTCATCGCCCAGGAACCGCTGAAGCCGTCGGCCCCGAGCTCGACCGCCGCTCGCCGGAGCTGCAGCTCACCAGGGAGCAGTCGCCGTCGCCCCGACCGCCTCCGTCGTCCCCGAGCTCCACTGACTCCATCCCCGACCTCCACCCGAGCTGCCGCACCCGCCCGACGACTCCGCCGCCGCCCCAGACCACCGGAGCACCCCCGCCACCGTCGCCCGAGTCGTCGTCGTCCATCGTCGCTGCTGTAAGCCACCGACCTCCCTCCATCGTTCGATCTGCAATGTACGGCTTAGATTAGACTAGCAAAGGGTTAGGTTATTTTCAATAGATCAATTTAGTTTATGGTTTATTTCCGGTTTATTTCGGTTTAGTGTAGACCGGCCCAATTGGTTGTTTTATTATTAAACCGTACGCGTGTTAGCCTATTCAACGCATGAGCGTTGTTTAGTGTTAGAACGCCCACTGTTTCGGCCCATTAGCGCGTTAGTTTTTGTTTAGTTTTATTTTAGTTTCTGTTTTTAAAACAGAATAGTTCTAGTTTTGTAAAATCTATATCTTTTAAGTTATTTAATATTTTTAGTTGATTCTTTTTGCTCTAGTTTGCAAATTTCCTATAGTTGCTGTAGAAAATTAGATTCGGCCATGTTTAGGTTTTTAAAAATTGTTTTATATTAGTTTTAGTCAGATTAGTTTTTCTGCTATAAATAGAGTTAGGATTATTTTATTTTAGTGATTCCTTTTGTCACTGCTTTGTTTTGACCTTGCCTAGCAGTAGGAATTTATTTGGGCATTTATAGTCTTTATTAAAAATAGTTTTTATGCGAAAACAAGCTTTTCTAGTTTATTTTTCTTGCTGTTGTTTTCTGTTGTTCTAGTTATTTATAAATTTTATTTTTCCTATGTTATAATTTATTTTAGATTAGTTTCTGTAGTTACAGAGAGTGAACATTTATTTACAGCAAAATAAAAGGTTTTATTTTATTTTCTTATTAGTTTTGTTTTAGGTATAACAGGAGTTCTATAATAGATATTGGTTTGATTCTTTTTGCACCTAGTTTGTATGCAGTTTTCATTTGTGTTAGTTAGTAAAACCATTGTTTTGGATCTGTAAAGAAAAGTGTTAGTAGGTTAAAACTATTTCTTTGTTGTTGCTTGATGTGATGGAAACCTTAATTTTGTTTTCCTCGAGTTTTCTTTGATTTTGGTTTGAGTGCTTGTTTGTTTTCCCTCAGTTTGCTGATATGTCATTAGTGAAGTACTTATTTGTGCTATTGTTTGACTTGATAGAATTTCCGGAGTGCGAAGCTTGCTATCTCGAGTCACTAGCGTTTGAAGACCGTCAGCCAGGCAAGTCATTTGATCATGTTTTACAATACCTATGATTTTGTTGCATTAGAATTATTCCTCCCCACCATGCACGCAGTAGGAGAATTTTAAGTTATGTTCTTGAGTAGTATCATGAGGTAGGATGAACCCAATTCCCCTTGTTACCATTGCCCGGGACGATGTAGTTTATTTTGCTATGCTCGTAGACGGGGTTGGTTGAGTGATTCATAAGGGAGATGTGAGAGTCAAGATGATGACAACCCCATGACTTCAAGCTCAAGATGGACTTCAAATTCACTACTGGTGGAGCACGGTTGACGGGCACCCTGGAGAAACCAGCGGATGGCCAGGATGCATGGAGATGCGCCATGACATCTTGCGGAAAGCTTCACCCAGCCACGAAGAGACGGATGGATACCCCTTGACCGGAAGCTTACCTGTGCAGCCGCAAGCCATTATGGGCTCTGGCTGGGTTGACCCTAGGCGTGACTCTGGACGGACGGTGCTAGCAGATGTAGAAGAACGGTAGGACATGGATGGGTACCGGCAGTGCTTAGAGAAACTCTACGGAAGACCCTATTTCGTTCATCCCGTCTTCAAACACCAGGCAGTGCGAGGACATAAAGGAGGGAACGATTCTTGCGGGTAAAGTGCACAAGACTCTGCAGAGTAACAACCTAATCGATTAGCCGTGTCCCCGGTTACAGACAGATGAGCCTCTGGAAATTGGAGTATTTCGGAAATCTCAACACCGAACTTAATAAATTAATTGAGGGGTTATTTAATAATTGGGAATGAGACATTGGTTGGCGGAACCATCTCAATAACAACCAACATTTTGTAGTAATTGCAAGAAAGTCCTTTTGTCATAGGGAAAAATTGGCTTTTTCGCAAAAACATAAAACTTAGAGCCCCACAGCCAAATTGCATATAGTGTTAGCGTTATTATTGTTGTTCTCTCTATGACTTGCCAGCATATTCAAAATGCTGACCTACACGGCTGCAACGTCTTATGTTGCAGAGGAGTTTTTCGACCAGGAGTGAGGCTACGATCCACGCTTGGCGATTGCCCTATGGAGTCGGATGGACTCGCTATTCGTCTACGCTTCCGCAGCTTATTTAGTTTATTTCTCATGAGTTGGCCTTCGGCCGAATTTATTCTATTGTAATAAAGACTCGATATGAGAATCGTGTAATAAATTCAGGTGTGATTGAACTTTGAATCTTTTCATCAATGTACTGTGTGTGCCAGCATGATCTTGGGATGGTACAGCTACACAGAGACTTGACCGATTTTGGGTCGGGTCGTTACAGTTCATCGTGACACATTCATCATTGTCATATTTCTTAGCGTGATCATGTAGTTGACATAGTATTTGTGGTAAAGCCATCGTTCATAATTTCTTCATACTTGTCACTCTTGATTCATTGCATATCCCGGTACACCGTGGGAGGCATCCATATAGAGTCATACTTTATTTTAGAATCGAGTTGTAATCATTGAGTTGTAAATAAATAAAAGTGTGATGATCATCATCCAATAGAGCATTCTCCCAAATAAAAAAAGAGAGAAAGGCCAAAGAAGAAAAGAAGGCCCAAAAAAGAAAATAAATAAAAAGGGGCAATGCTACTATCCTTTTACCACACTTGTGCTTCAAAGTAGCACCATGATCTTCATAGTAGAGAGTCTCTCATGTTATCACTTTCATATACTAGTGGGAATTTTACATTATAGAACTTGGCTTGTATATTCGAATGATGGGCTTCCTCAAATTGCCCTAGGTCTTCATGAGCAAGCAAGTTGGATGCACACCCACTAGTTTCTTTTGTTGAGCTTTCAAATATTTATAGCTCTAGTGCATCCGTTGCATGGCAATCCCTACTCACTCACATTGATATCTATTGATGGGCATCTCCATAGCCCGTTGATATGCCTAGTTGATGTGAGACTGTCTTCCCCTCCTTTTTGTCTTCTCCACAACCACAATTCTATTCCACCTATAGTGCTATATCCATGGCTCACGCTCATGTAATGCGTGAAGATTGAAAGAGTTTTGAAAAAGTTAGAGTATGAAACAATTGCTTGGCTTGTCATCTGGGTTGTGCATGATTTAAATACTTTGTGTGGTGAAGATGGAGCATAGCCAGACTATATGATTTTGTAGGGATAACTTTCTTTGGCCATGTTATTTTGAGAAGACATAATTGCTTTGTTAGTATGCTTGAAGTATTATTATTTTTATGTCAATATAAACTTTTGTCTTGAATCTTTCTAATATGAATATTCATATCACAATTAAGAAGATTTGCATTGAAATTATGCCAAGTAGGACTCCGCATCAAAAATTCTCTTTTTATCATTTACCTACTCGAGGACGAGCGGGAATTAAGCTTGGGGATGCCTAATACGTCTCCAACGTATCTATAATTTTTGATTGCTCCATGCTATATTATCTACAGTTTTGGACTATATTGGGCTTTATTTTCCACTTTTATATTATTTTGGGACTAACGCATTAACCGAAGGCCCAGCCCAGAATTGATGTTTTTTGCCTATTTCAGTGTTTCGGAGAAACAGAATATCAAACGGAGTCCAAACGGAATAAAATCTTCGGGAACGTGATTTTATCACCGAACGTGATCCAGGAGACTTGGACCCTACTCCAAGGAGTCAAAGAGGAGGCCACGAGGGTGGGGGGTGCCCCCCCCTAGGGCGCGCCCCCTGCCTCGTGGGCCCCTCGGTGCTCCACCGACGTACTCCTTCCTCCTATATATACCTACGTACCCCCAAACAATCAGAACAGGAGCCAAAAACCTAATTCCACCGCCGCAACTTTCTGTATCCACGAGATCCCATCTTGGGGCCTGTTCCGGAGCTCCGCCGGAAGAGGGCCGTCATCACGGAGGGCTTCTACATCATCATAGCCCCTCCGATGAAGTGTGAGTAGTTTACCTCAGACCTTCGGGTCCATAGTTAGTAGCTGGATGGCTTCTTCTCTCTCTTTGAATCTCAATACAAAGTTCTCCCCCTCTCTTGTGGAGATCTATTCGATGTAATCTTCTTTTTGCGGTGTGTTTGTTGAGATCGATGAATTGTGGGTTTATGATCAAGTCTATCTATGAATAATATTTGAATCTTCTCTGAATTCTTTTATGTATGATTGGTTATCTTTGCAAGTCTCTTCGAATTATCCGTTTGGTTTGGCCAACTAGATTGGTAGTTCTTGCCATGGGAGAAGTGCTTAGCTTTGGGTTTGATCTTGCGGTGTCCTTTCCCAGTGACAGAAGGGGCAGCAAGGCACGTATTGCATCGTTGCCATTGAGGATAACAAGATGGGGTTTATTTCATATTGCATAAATTTATCTCTCTACATCATGTCATCTTGCTTAAGGCGTTACTCTATTTTTAACTTAATACTCTAGATGCATGCTGGATAGCGGTCGATGAGTGGAGTAATAGTAGTAGATGCAGAATCATTTCGGTCTACTTGTCACGGACGTGATGCCTATATACATGATCATGCCTAGATATTCTCATAACTATGCTCAATTCTGTCAATTGCTCAACAGTAATTTGTTCACCCACCGTGGAATACTTATGCTCTTGAGAGAAGCCACTAGTGAAACCTATGGCCCCCGGGTCTATTCTCATCATATCAATCTCCATCACTTTAATCTTGCTTTGCTTTTTACTTTGCCTTTACTTTTTACTTTGCATCTTTATACCACAAATACCAAAAATATTATATCTATCAGATCTCACTCTCGTAAGTGACCGTGAAGGGATTGACAACCCCTAATCGCGTTGGTTGCGAGTAGCTATCGTTTTGTGCAGGTATGAGGGACTTGAGTGTGGCCTCCTACTGGATTGATACCTTGGTTCTCAAAAACTGAGGGAAATACTTACGCTACTCTGCTGCATCATCCCTTCCTCTTCAGGGAAAACCAACGCAAGCTCAAGACGTAGCAGGTACTCCTGGATCTCCAAGTTTCTTTGGTATTCCACCCTCAAAAGTATAATTAGCAAGCATGGTGGAAATTTCAGCTTCCGGTATCTTTCTTTTATTAGTAACAATATCTTTCATATACTTAGCATAAGGGTTCATTTTAAGCATATCAGTTAATCACATACGCAAAAAGATAGGTCTAATCATTTCAGCAAAGCGCTCAAAATCCTCATGATCCTTTTTCTTGGATGGTTTGGGAGGAAAAGGCATGGGTTTTTGAACCCATGGTTCTCTTTCTTTACCATGTTTCCTAGAAACAAAGTCTTTCTTATCATAGCGTTGATTCTTTGATTGTGGGTTATCAAGATCAACAGCAGGTTCAATTTCTATATCATTATCATTACTAGGTTGAACATCATCATGAACATTGTCATTAACATTATCGCTAGTTTTAGGTTCATTACCAGATTGTGTTTCAGCATCAGAGATAGAAATATCATTTGGATTCTCAGGTGTTTCAGTAATAGGTTCACTAGAAGCATGCAAAGTCCTATCATTTTTCGTTTTCTTCTTTTTAGAAGGACTAGGTGCATCCACATTATTTCTCTGAGAATCTTGCTCAATTCTCTTAGGATGGCCTTCAGGATACAAAGGTTCCTGAGTCATTCTACCAGTTCTAGTAGCCACTCTAACAGCATAATCATTATTCTTACTATTCAATTCATTGAGCAAATCATCTTGAGCTTTAAGTACTTGTTCTACTTGAGTGGTAACCATAGAAGCATGTTTGCTAATAAGTTTAAGTTCACCTTTGATATTAGCCATATAATCACCCAAGTGTTCAAGCATATTTGAATTGTATTTCAATTGTCTACCAAAATAAGCATTGAAGTTTTCTTGCTTAACCATAAATTTATCAAACTCATCTAAGCATGGGCTAGCAAATTTAGTAAATGGGATTTCAGCTTTATCATATCTATAGAGAGAATTTACCTTTACTACCTGTGTCGGGTTATCAAGACCATGAGTTTCTTCAGTAGGTAATGGATTAAGATCATATGTTTCTTCAACAGGCGGTAAATTAAGACCATGTATTTCTTCAATGGGAGGTAAATTCTTAACATCTTCAGCTTTAGTACCTTTTTCTTTCATAGATTTCTTTGCCTCTTGCATATCTTCAGGACTGAGAAATAGAATACCTCTCTTCTTTGGAGTTGGTTTAGGAATAGGCTCAGGAACTGGCTCAGGAGGTGTCCAATTATTTTCATTTGTCAGCATATTATTCAATAGAATTTCAGCTTCATCCAGTGTTCTTTCCCTGAAAACAGAACCAGCACAACTATCCAGGTAATCTCTGGAGGCATCGGTTAGTCCATTATAAAAGATATCAAGTATTTCATTTTTCTTAAGAGGATGATCAGGCAAAGCATTAAGTAATTTGAGAAGCCTCCCCCAAGCTTGTGGGAGACTCTCTTCTTCAATTTGCACAAAATTATATACATCCCTTAAAGCAGCTTGTTTCTTATGAGCAGGGAAAATATTTAGCAGAGAAGTAATAAATCATATCCTGGGGACTACGCACACAACCAGGATCAAGAGAATTAAACCATATCTTAGCATCACCCTTTAATGAGAATGGAAATATTTTAAGGATATAAAAGTAACGAGTTCTCTCATCATTAGTGAACAGGGTAGCTATGTCATTTAATTTAGTAAGATGTGCCACAACAATTTCAGATTCATAGCCATGAAAAGGATCAGATTCAACCAAAGTAATTATATCAGGATCAACAGAGAATTCATAATCCTTATCGGTAACACGGATAGGTGAAGTAGCAAAAGTAGGGTCAGGTTTCATTCTAGCATCTAGAGATTGCTGCTTCCATTTAGCTAAAAACCTCTTGAGTTCATATCTATCTTTGCAAGCTAAAATAGCTAAAGAAGCATCTTTATCAAAAACATAACCCTTAGGAATAATGGGCAAGTCTTCATCATCACTTTCATCAGTATTATCAGATTCAATATTTTCACTCTCTCTAACCCTAGCAAGTTGTTCATCAAGAAATTCACCAAGTGGCACAGTAGTATCAAGCATAGAAGTAGTTTCATCATAAGTATCATGCATAGCAGAAGTGGCATCATCAATAACATGCGACATATCAGAATGAATAGCAGAAGCAGGTTTAGGTGTCGCAAGCTTACTCAAAACATAAGGTGAATCAAGTGCAGAGCTAGATGGCAATTCCTTACCTCCCCTCGTAGTTGAGGGATAAATCTTGGTTTTTGGATCTCTCAAGTTCTTCATAATGTTAAGCAGATATAAATCCCAAGTGACTCAAAGAATAGAGCTATCCTCCCTGGCAATGGCGCCAAAAAATAGTCTTGATAACCCACAAGTATAGGGGATCGCAACAGTTTTCTAGGGTAGAGTATTCAACCCAAATTTATTGATTTGACACAAGGGGAGCCAAAGAATACTTTCAGGTATTAGCAGCTGAGTTGTCAATTCAACCACACCTGGAAATTTAATATCTGCAGCAAAGTGTTTAGTAGCAAAGTAATATGATAGTAGTGGTAACGGTAGCAAAAGGTAACAGTAGCAAAAGTAATGTTTTTGGTATTTTGTAGTGATTGTAACAGTAGCAACGGAAAAGTAAATAAGTGAAGAACAGTATATGGAAAGCTCGCAGGCAATGGATCAATGATGGAGAATTATGTCGGGTGCGGTTCATCATGTAACAGTCATAACCTAGGGTGACACCGAACTAGCTCCAGTTCATCAATGTAATGTAGGCATGTATTTCGAATATGTCATATGTGCTTATGGAAAAGAACTTGCATGACATCTTTTGTCCTACCCTCCCGTGGCAGCGGGGTCCTTACGGAAACTAAGGGATATTAAGGCCTCCTTTTAATAGAGTACCGGAACAAAGCATTAACACATAGTGAATACATGAACTCCTCAAACTACGGTCATCACCGGTAAGTATCCCGATTATTGTCACTTCGGGGTTAACGGATCATAACACATAATAGGTGACTATAGACTTGCAAGATAGGATCAAGAACTCTCATATATTGATGAAAACATAATAGGTTCAGATCTGAAATCATGGCACTCGGGCCCTAGTGACAAGCATTAAGCATAGCAAAGTCATAGCAACATCAATCTCAGAACATAGTGGATACTAGGGATCAAACCCTAACAAAACTAACTCGATTACGTGATAGATCCCATCCAACCCATCACCGCCCAGCAAGCCTACGATGGAATTACTCATGCACGGCGGTGAGCGTCATGAAATTGGTGATGGAGGATAGTTGATGATAACGATGGCGACGGATTCCCCTCTCCGGAGCCCCGAACGGACTTCAGATCAGCCCTCCCGAGAGGTTTTAGGGCTTGGCGGCGGCTCCGTATCGTAAAACGCGATGATTTCTTCTCCTTGATTTTTTTCTCCCGGAAACCAAATATATAGAGTTGGAGTTGAGGTCGGTGGAGCTCCAGGGGGCCCATGAGGTAGGGGGCGCGCCCCCTGTCGGTGTCAAAACCGGGGGACACGATGTTTTACCCAGGTTCGGGCCCTCTTGATGGAGGTAAAACCCTACATCCTGCTTTATTAATATTGATGATATGGGTAGTACAAGAGTAGATCTACCATGAGATCGGAGAGGCTGAACCCTAGAAGCTAGCATATGGTATGATTGTATGTATATCTGTATCGACTAGCCTGGCCCTGGTTTATATAATGCACCAGAGGCCTAGGATAACAAGAGTCCTAGCCGAATATGCCGGTGGGGAGGAGTCCTTGTCTTGATTGCCAAGTCTTGTGGAATCTTCCTTGTATGCGGCAGCTGTCCAAACTGGCCCATGGGTATGCGGCCATGGGGGTCCTCGGCCCAATCCAACTGATCGGGAGACGACGTGATGAGTACCCCTAGTCCAGGACACCGTCAGTAGCCCCCTGAACCGATCTTCAAGTTAGGAATGCTCCTCTATTCTTCCGAACTGTTCTTCATCTTCGGTTGTCGGTCTTGGAAATTGGTTCAACAAATCTTCCCATCTTCGATCTTGAGGATCGCCGAAATGCATTCGATGAGTTTACACGTCGGGTATCCGAGGAGCCCCTTTAAGTTTCCGGCCTTTATCAATGCCTTGTTATTTTTATGCCACACCTCGGGTTTGAAGTTGTTCCCGGGAGGCAGTGTCCTGTTGCGTCCGAGCTCTAACGCCGGATAGCATTCGAGGTATCTTTTGCAGCCGAGCACTAATGCCGGACTGCTTCCGAGCTCCAACGCTGAAATATATCCGAGCTCCAACACCGGACTGTGTCCAAGCTCCAATGCCATACTATATCCAAGATGTCATAGATCAGCTTGGTCCAAAAAAGTTGAAGGAGTTTAGCCGAGCTTAATACTGGAAATGCCCTCTATGGAGCCAGCCACTAGGGCCCGAGCTTTATGCTGGACTGCTTCCGAGGTGGTCCACCACCCCGACTGTGGGCTGATTTTTGTCAATATTTTTTATTGGTGCAATTTATTCTCTGCCGAGATATATAGCTAGTAGCCCTCAAGGTGTGTATCGGTCTAAAACCCGAGATGCACCTGAAGGATGACATAAGACCGCTGATCCCAGTAGCCGCTGAGACTCGGGTTGATTTGCAAAATCGGTTTGAGGATTAACTCCTAGCTCGGCAGAATACTTTGGGACACAGAAAGCGACGTGCTCAGTCCTCGAGACTCAGCTTGGGTGCGGCCGACCAACCTGAGGATCAAAATCTCCTCGGAAACTATATTGCACATAAAATTTTCTGCATTGGACATGCAATGCAGTAGCCCCCGAGACAATGGTCGGGTGGCAACACCAGATCAGGGGATCGATGTGCTCCTTTAATATTTGTAAATAATAAGCCCGAAGCCCAGTAGCCCTCGAGCCTTAATGCGGGCACGGGTGGCCGAATTAAGGATCGATATCCATAGTAAAATCACAAATTATGTGTAATGACTCTATGTATCCAAGTACTTTACGTCATTAATGCTCGGATCCGCATTGTACAAAACTTTGTTGACCGACCATCGGCTCCCACCTCCTCGGCCAGTAGCCGAGGAGTGTTTGTCCTACTTTATAAAGCCTTTTTATGAGGGCAAAGATTTACGACAAACAAGGCAATCTGGCCATACGGTTTTATAAACAAAGGTACGCAGAGAGATATGTTATATTACGGTTTAATATAAGAAATGTCTTCCAAAGAAAATAGTCCCGCTATCGGTTTCTTTCTTTGGGTTGTCATGCTAAGCATGATCATGAAACCTCAGCTCTAATGTAAGAGAAAATATCGAGGATTTAGTTTGGGAGGCCAGTTAATAGCCCCCGGTAGTGTTCGGCGACAGTCGAGGTCAAGCCGTAAACACTTCGGCCATTGTTATGAGTGGCCCGTCATTTAACACAGTCATCGGATCGCTGACCAGTTTACGCTTATTGTGACAGTCAGTTTTCGGCTTTCTCCACTGAGGTGCTTAACCATGTGAGCTGGAAGCACAATCACAGTGGTTCTCCTTTTGCACGCCTAGCCGAACAAAGCGGAACATAGGAAGCAAGTGCAGGAGCCGGGCAACCCAACTATTGACCAAAGACACAATTCGAAACCGATGCATATATAGCAATATCCGAGAATATTTTTGCCGAATCTATAAAGGTGTCTGGCATTGCACTGCGAGACTTGTGCTGAAAACACACAAATAGTTTAAAAGTGCCATAAGCTTGGAAAACCAAAAAACGTTAGTAAAAACTTGTCGTCCAAACAAGATCAAGTGTTCGGTGCCAATCCAAAAATTGGTCTTAGAAAAAAAGAGTGCTTCTGTCGTGCTTTAACATTACACATCCGATCTCAAGACTTCAAGTGGGTCAGCCTACGGCAGTAGCCTCCTATCCCGAAGGCGGAGTGCTTCTCGTTAGACCAGTTTAGCGAACTAAACTCGAGCGGTCACTAGAGAGAAAATGGGTTATCTGGCTATTGACCACACACTCACGTCGAAAAAGGAGCGATAGAAAAAGACTTTGCAACGACCAAGAAGAAAACACATTTACTATAAAATAGCTCATATAAATTTTAAGAGCCCCCAAGTGACTTGGGTAAAAGATTTTATCGATAATGATTGTATGTACCAAAGTATGTATATCTTTGTTCAACCATACTTTAAATGCGTCTTAACCGACCATCAACTTCTCCCTCTTCGGTCAAGGACCGAAAAGTGTTATGTACTCCACCTGTCGAGAATATCGACAGTGTTTCTGATAACCAGGCAACCAGGCCATAAGGCTGTAACAGACAAAGCGCGCTCAGGGAACTTATGATATATTACAGACGAAGTGTAAGAAGCATCTTCGAAGAAAATAGTACCCCCACCGATACCTTTCTTCGGTGCTCATTATTACTATGAGACTTGTGCAATAGATTTTTTGTACTCATGAGTTCCGTTGTGTGCCGACCATGATTGAAAACAATAAGAGCGCTAGCTTTTGGCTTCACCCAGTCTGAGGTCAGAGCTCGGAGGACCCGGTCGTGATAATCGCAGAGGTGCTCCCTTTACTCCCTAGCCGAACAATCGGGAACGTAGGGGTAAGCACAGGAGCCAGGCAACCCAGCTTGCAAATCGCTTAAGTCAATATGGTGCATATTGTGGCGTAATACACGAACAAGGAACGAAGCCGTACAAGTATAATCATATGCAAGAGGAAAAGCTTCATAAAGGAAGCCCCCAAATAAACGGGGTATTTGAATATGTGTGTCACAAACAAAGTTTGGACAAGAAAAAAAATTACAAGCAAGTTTTTTTCAAAAAAGTATAATGCTTGGTCGAACCGAACACAAGTTAAAAATTAAAACTTTGAGCATGAAAGCGACTTAGCTGGTTAATGTGTTCGGCATTGATGACGCGGTCCGAGCTTGATGCGGAACGAGGTTCCATCCCCCAAGCCGGTCCCGAGCTGGCGGAGCGGAGAGCTCGACACGCCGAAGTGGTGACATAGCACGGTCAATGCGGACCTGCAGAATGATGCCGAAGTCCCCGGATCATTTTCCTGTGCACAAAAAATAGTGCAAATTGGAGATAATAGTAATAATAATTAAAAAAATCATTGCATAATAAATAATTTATGCAAAGTGAGTAATAAAAGAAATATGGCCTGGCGCCGAAGTCAATGTCAATGCAGGGCGTCGGCGTGATGCGGTAAAGGCGTGGCAAAGCCTGAATTCACAGGTCGGTCTGAGTTCCGGATGCGGCGTTCGCCGGACTATATACGGAAACTGACCGAACCACCATGCGGCCGTCGTTAATGTGGCCACCATTTGATAGACCTGTGTTCATATGATGGACAAACCAGAGTAATAATTCCTTGGAAAAAATGAACCCAAACAAGCAAAAAATACTAGGATTAATAGCACCTGGTTTATTTGTTGTAGCAATCTGAAGAAAGATGATTCCCAAAATTGGGACTCGATCCGCACACCCATTGCCTGATGGGCGATAAAGCGACGGTATGGCAATGCTAGCAAAGGTTGGCTCGCCGAGGCAAAGCCCTCGGTCCAGCTAATGTGACGGAGCTGGTCGGCTAGTGACGCCGAAGTCTCCGGAGTAGGTTGATGAAGAGATGGGGAAGCCCCCGGTCCAGCCGAGATGTCGAAGCCTCGATGTCAGCCGATGAGTCAAAGTAGGTCGGCGTGATGGACACCAGCTTGAAGAAGCAATAGTGCGGCCCTGCCGATGCAGGTCATGACATGGTCGATGTCGGCTTGATGAAGTGACCGTGCGGCGATGCCGGTATGCCCGCTCCGTGTAATCCGTGAGGCGGCGATGTTGGTGATGATTTATCCTTCGCGATGCCGGACTCTTGTTCGGCTTGCCGAGATCATGATCCGAAGAAGTTGAGCTCGGCTCAACAAAGTGACGACGTGTCTAGCGCGGGTCGGCAGCCTTGGGGCAATATCGCCGGACTGGTTTGACACCAGCATGATGATGAAGGCAACCTCAAGGGAGGCTTAAAAATTTATGGGCACGTGTTTAAAAACAACGCACAATACCCTAGAAGAGAATTCCTCTAAAAATGTTGTCCAATGTCACGTTCATAAAGAAACATGAATTCGGGTCGGATCCGTATTCGCGCAGAAAACGGATCCGAAAATTGATCCACTCATCGGAAGGTTCCCGGAGTTTGAACCGTCGGATCGAGCTGAAATTTGGAGGGGTGGTAGATATGGGAATTATCCAGTGGATGAACGGTTGGATCTTCCAAAGGACCTCCGAGCTAGGCTCTGGAGACCACGCCCTAAACTCGTCCAGATTCTCGTCCAGATTTGGCAGGGCTCCGGTATATCGTAGATTGTCAGAAATTCCTCCATCAGAACTCGACGAAATTTTGCATGGCTGTTGTAGATGTAATTCCGCACTATTCCACCAAAGCAATCGTCAAACCGACGCTCGAGGAGGCGGTCACGGCGAATACAAGTTCATTGTTCATAAAAACAGCACGGCCGCCCGAGGGCAATGTTGACGTTGAGCCCTCAAGCTCCATGGATGATTCCTCCCTGATCTTGATAGAGATCGGAGTTGATATTTGATGAAGGCCCTCGTCCGAACATGGTGATCCGAACACGATGCGTAGTTCTTGGTCGAACCAAGATGACCAGTCGAGCTGGTGACGAAGATGCCGAAGTCACAGTTGATCTGCAGGCGAGCCATCGGCCTTTTCGCTGATCACACAGCGGAGCTCTCATTGAAAGCACCAATGTCGGTGTCAAAACCGGCGGATCTCGGGTAGGGGGTCCCAAACTATGCGTCTAAGGCAGATGGTAACAGGAGGCAGGGGACACGATGTTTTACCCAGGTTCGGGCCCTCTTCATTGAGGTAAAACCCTACGTCCTGCTTGATTAATATTGATGATATGGGTAGTACAAGAGTAGATCTACCACGAGATCGGAGAGGCTGAACCCTAGAAGCTAGCCTATGGTATGATTGTATGTATATCTCTATCGACTAGCCTGGCCCTAGTTTATATAATGCACCAGAGGCCTGGGATAACAAGAGTCCTAGCCAAATACGCCGGTGGGGAGGAGTCCTTGTCTTGATCGCCAAGTCTTGTGGAATCTTCCTTGTATGCGGCAGCTGTCCAAACTGGCCCATGAGTATGCGGCCATGGGGGTCCTCGGCCCAATCCAACTGATCGGGAGACGACGTGATGAGTACCCCCTAGTCCAGGACACCGTCACCCCCCACCTCGTGGACAGGTGGTGGGTCCCCTAGTCTTCATCTTTTGCAAGGATTTTTTTATTATTTCCAAAAAGATGTTTCGTGAAGTTTCAGGTCATTCCGAGAACTTCTGTTTCTTCACATAAATAACACCATAGCAATTCTGCTGAAAACAGCATTAGTCCGGGTAAGTTCCATTCAAATCATGCAAGTTAGAGTCCAAAACAAGGGCAAAAGTGTTTGGAAAAGTAGATACGACGGAGATGTATCAATGTGTCGGGGGCTTACTTTTAGAGGACCTGGAGATAGTTTGTGTGCGTACGTGAAAGGGGCGTAGAGGGGGGTATGCGATGGAGAGAGAGATGCTCTTCGTTTCTCTTTATTATGACTAACTTTATATATAGTATAAAAATTATACAAATTCACAGTGCGGAATAAATATCATTGTGGGCACCATGCAATGCAAGCGTTCATACTCCTCCATATAACTCTGTAATGTTGTATATATGTAGAAATTCTAAAATATTTTTTTGGCCACACTTTATTCAAAAGGAATGTTGTATGCGAAATAAATGTGAAGAGAGGGCTTTTTAGATCAATGGGGTACGTGATGTAACATGTGTGAATGTGTAGTTGATGCACTTGGCAGGGCCTAGAGAGGTATGTGTGTATTACGTATTCAAGAGAGGCATGGATAGAGGGGCTGACAGGGGGGCGTGGGAGAGATAGCATGAGAAATGAGAGTGATCTAGAGAGAGAGACGAATATGACGTCACGGCGAGAGATTCCCTTGAGTGTCTATATGCAAGGAGGGAGTGGATAGAGTCACCAGGAGAATATATATTTTGTGTGTGGTGTCTGTGTTGGTATTTGTGGGTGTGAGAAGATAACAAGACATGGGGCAGAGGGTGTGTCACCGCGTGAGGTACGGTGGGTCGAGGTGAGGCCCTTCGTTCGGTTCTGTCCTGCGCCACATTGGTCGGCCCGTGACGCATTTAGGGAGACCCATGGATGACTAGTCGTACAAGATAAAGATAGCATAATTGTGAAGGACTCTATGTCCACTAACAAAGCTGGCTAGGATTTGTAACCCTAGGTTCTTGGACTAAGGTAACCCCTTTATCTCTGATATTACTATTCATCCAACCTAACTTTAAGGGGCATCCTACAGAATGCTCTGCTAGAATCATACTCGTCGATTAGGAAGAGAGGTATGAGACAATGCGTGAGAGACAAGCCTAAAGATAATGTGCGTACAGGAGACACGTAGGCAGGTCTATGTATATAGAAAGGGTCGATGGGGATTGTGCATGTGTGTGCTTGCGAGAGGAAGAGTGCTTGTGATAAAGGTTAGTGAAAACAGTCGTAAATGGTTACGAGAGGAGGGAGGATTATATCGAGAGCATGTGTGCGAGAAAGACACCTCGGGAGATAGTGTGTGAGCATGTGTGAGAGACCACCGATGGAGAGTGAAACTACACGTACAAGACTGTTGTACACATTGATTAAAGGTATAAATTGTATCCAAATATTAAGATGGGATCATGATATTTGCAGTTCGCGTAAGGAACGGTCATTGATCCATCAGACATCTAGATTCTATCGAATTTGAGCATGTCTATGTTATTATTCAACACAATTGATCCACATAGTTAGTATTTTGAACTCCAGACAATGCATCGCTTTAGCAATCGAATATAAACGTGAGTATAGTTCATGTTGTGTTGTAAAGCACATTATACATACGAAAGTTACACAATGAACATTATAAATAGCTACCTATGAACTAGCATACATTTGAATTCAACTTAAGGTGGTTTAAAAAATCGAATTCAACATGAAGTCCATTCAATTATTTGAATTTGATATCATGGCATTTGTAAATCATACCTAAATTATGGGGGCACCAATCTTTGCTCTGATTTTGTACATAATAGCATATGTAGTCGTGTACAAAATAGATTCTAATTTAGCTCCTGCATTCCAAAATAATCGTAGTTATAGGATTTTCAAGTGTCAAAATTTCAAAAAGAAGCGGATAATTTAATGAGGTTTTCAAACATACAAGGTCAAATTTAACGTTGTCTATTTAGGTCAATCCTCAAAGTTCAAGAGTACACTAAACGTGAATGCTTGTGTTTCAAAATTTCGAACGAAGCGCCAAAAGAGCCTCTACTCGCCCGAAACCGCGCGAGACCAATGTTTGGTAATATAAGGAAATTACTTTTCTAATAACTCCGACCCGTGAAACCTACCGGCCCGACGTCCAAAGGTCTAAACCGAGGTAGGTTTGTAGCTTCATCTAGACACCACGCAACCGCCTCCGAAAAACATTCATACACAATGGCCGCCTAAGCACACATGCGCGCGGCCACAATCGCTCCCGCCCACTATTTGGGACACCTGGGATTACCATCCTACCCCGGACCCGCAGTAGGTCTGAAATTTAAGACAGGGGGGAAGTTTGTACTTTCCCCAAATTTCAAACAAGCGTGTCCCATCTTCTGTTCAAAAAAGCCAAAAACAAGCGCGTCAGACCGAAACATGGTTCTCCCCGCCTCCCCTCCCCCCCCCCCCCCCGCCCACCCGTCCGATTCCCCATTCGTACTCTGGGGCGCAAAAACTACCTCTCCACCAACGGCAAAACCCCGGCGTCCTCCGTCTGCTACCCCATTCCACCCATCAACCGCCGCCCTCCTCCATCACGCCGGAGCCGATACCCCGACGTCGTCGTCCACCGCAACCTCAACCGCAACTCCCTCCACGACTAGTAGTTGAAGCCGAGGCCGAGCCGTCCATACCCGAGCCAGTGCAACCACGCCGTCTTGCGCCTCACCGCTACCGCTCCAACTTCGCTACCGCTCCAACTTTGCCACCCTCCACCGCACCGGAGCTATTCCTGCTACGTCGTCCTTCGCCGCCTCAGATCTGCTTCCCCTCCACTGACATACGGCCACGGCAACACAGTCAACAATTTGGCCATGGGTTTGTCCAAGCCTGCACCCTCCTCCAGAACATCGGTTTCCCTGGCAAAAAGAAGAAGATCGGCGCGACATGTGGAGGCGACCACACCGGCAACCGAAAATGGTACTCCTCTTCCCTTATTCGTGCAAATCTTACGTGTCTGCTTGCACGGTATTCATCCCACAGAATACACTAGTTGACCGCTTCTTCTTGATACTAGATGTTCCTAGTAACTCGCGATGCACAAGGTTTGTCCTCATACACTATTTCACCTTAGCTAGAGGTCCTTCGCCCCCCTGAATTTCAATTCCTGGTCAGTTGATTCCCAATTAACGGAAGCATTCCCTGGTGTAACAGGCGCTAGTCCGCCTATTACGCCGGGGAAGCAGCGCCTCGATGTTTATCTTAGGGGCGTGTGGGGCCTACAGCTACTAGCGCCCGATCTGGAGGTCGGACGGGATTAAAGGGATGTCCTGGGGCGCTGCCAAGCACAGTGGTGGTGTGAGCTCGAGGGGAGGGTGGGGCGGCGGAGGCAGGGGTTTGGGCCGGTGGTCGCTGGCGGTTCGAGAAAGATCGTCAACAGTGACTGTCGGGAGGTAGACAAAGGCCATCTGCATGTTCCTTATAGATCGGACAGTTCATTAAAAAAATCGACTGACCTATTTATTTCCAGTCGACTGTTATCTTGATATGACCACATGTGGTTGTGTGCTGTAGGAGTACCTGCATTTCCTGTGCTCATATATTACAAAATCATATAGAGTAGAATCTAATTTTGTTTGCCATGCAATGTTGTAGAGCTATCATATGTCTCATGTCATTTATTTTTCAGCCACCTGCTATCTGCTACTTTTACAGTGCACTAGTTCTGCACACACTTCATCCATACTCTCACTATTGTGTTTTTATGCAAGGGTATTTCAGACTCTACTGCTATGAGAGAAGAAAAAAAAGAAAAGAGAGAAATCACTCCAGCGTCGTACGCGGATAGGCCAGACATGTTTCAGCCTTATAATAGGTGTAGTGTCAGCAGATGGAGACGGTAAATGTAGCTCTGGAGTTGATGACCTCGCTCGCAATGAACCACCATCCCACATGCTTGCTTTAACTTCGCAGTGTCATATGTGGTTGCATGTTCCATATGGTGTCTAGCTTGTATTCGAAAGGCCAAAGTCGGTCTTTATTAAGATAAGGAAAGATATTTTTTACATGAACTACCATCCCGTGAGCACCACAAGACAAATAGCTAGTCAGGGCACTGGCCGAGCCAGTGACAAGCCCAGCAAAGAGAGGCATCACCTGGAAGCCAACTAAAAAGCCGCGATGGTGGTGAAGCACCCCGCCTCCCACCAGGCTCTTCGGTCCAAGATGATCATGCTCACCACTCTAGCCGAATGTCTAGCTTGTATTGCTTCCAATTTGGTTAAATTGCATCTGCTTAGCTTACACATTATACCTTTGAATATGACATGCCTTTCTGTTTTTGGTACATACTAGTACATCTGTGTATTAACCATGTTCTTACATCAAACTAATGTTCTTGTGTATCCCTCATCAATCACTTATGATGAGGCAGTCAGGCAAGCGGATTACTCCTCATTTAAAGAATGCAACGTCAGCCTCCCGACATGATTCTCAAGAAATAGCAAGGCTAGATGAAGATAGTGAACATAGCTCTGTAGTTGATTACCGCATTTCCCCTACACTAGCATCGCAGGTGCTTGCTCTAACTTGGCAACATGATATGTGGTTGCATGTTGCATATGGTGTCTAGATTGTAATTCTTCCAATCTGGTTAAACTGCATGTGCCATTCTTCTTAGCTTATACATTATACCTGTTAATGTGACATGCCTTCCTGTATTTAGTACATAGTACATCTATCTATTAAGCATGTCCTCACATAAAACTATTGTTTTTTTGTATCCCGCATAAATCAATATGACGAGACACCTTTAGTATATGCAGTGTGATATTAGTTGCATCTTTGATACGATTTATAGCATGCGCCGCTTCTAATTTGTTGAAATGCATTTTATGATGGGATACTTTTAACTTGGCAGAGTCATATTGGTTGCATCTTTCACGTGGTGTCTAGCTTGCATTGCTTCTTATTTGGTGAAATGGTTTCTGCTTAGTTTACACAAATAGTTGTGAATATGCCATGCCATCCTATTTTTCGTATTATTCTATCCTGGAATCATGTGTTTGCCTTACATCAAAGTAGTGATTGTTAGTATCATGCACGAATGAGTTCTGAAGAGTGAATTTTATTGCTTTTTCCTGTCGGTTTTACTTGACACTTCAAAATCAATAAAGCGGAAGGAAGTTAGCAAGGCAGCGGATGAAGGTGATCCTTCCAAATGGAGGGCCTCTACAGATTCTACTCCTCCATCCCCCCAAGATGATTTCCAAGACAACACATGCATAGACACTCAACGTAGCTGTGTTGGTGATGAGCACGTCTCCCCTAGTGCACCATCACAGGTGCTCCCTCTAACTTGGCACTGTTATATGTGGTTGCATGTTCTGTATGATGTCTAGCTTGTATTGCTTCTGATTTTGTTGAATTTCATTTGCTTACTTTACACATTATACTTGTGACTGAGACACGTGTTCCTGTTTCTAGAACATACAATATCTGTCTATCACACCATGTTCTTACATCAAAGTACATTTGTTCTGAAGAACTAAATTGTTATTCGTTTTTCTTGTCGGCTTGACTTAACATGGCACATAGAAAGGGGAAGCAAGACAGAACAACGGGGAAAGGGAAGCTAAACAATCCTGCAGATTCTGCTGGTACTGATGGTGCAATAGAAGGTCAAAGTCCAGCGGAAAATTGTACTGACAGGGTATCCCGTGCTACACGAGCTGCAGAACAAGCCAAACAGAAACAAATAGCTGCCACCAAACAGGCAGAGACAACCCTAGTTGTTGCAACACCTTCCACAGTACCACCAGCTGCATGATTTACTTGTTGGTCAAGTCAGCTAGCAGCACGTTCCCAAGCTCCCTTGCCACCTGACACTACTTCCGAAGCACTCTTGACACAAGATGAGTTGGCAAGATCAGATGAACTTTGTGAGCTTCAACAGCAAGAAGGTAGTTGCTGGATTCAAGTTACAGTTGCATGCTTCTTTATATGTAGTCTCACAGTTTGATGTACACTAACACTTCCTATGTTTATTGTTGGACTAGCACCTAGGCGCAAAAGGAAACAAACATCAGGGATAATGATCGATAGGTTAACTAAATCTAGAGGAGGAAGAATGGAGATCCATTTTGAGGCAGGTTTAAAAAGGCCACGTGATGCTACAGAGTCAGCCAAGTTAGTATCAGAGGCAGTGGTTGCTGTTAGTGTCATGTACGTATCCTCCCAACATGGATTCAGTACAGGAATGACAAAGACGAAACCCAGTTCAACACCTTCCTCGACCATTTATCTGTAAGTATGGTTATGTATGGAAACTAGTAATATCATCTTGCTCTGTCCAATACTTTCTAGGTTGTTGATAATGAGACTCCCGTAATTTTCAACAGATGAGGTTCATGTTGGATAGCCAAGATGATGCAACCAGACAAGCTTGCACCCATGTTTTCAAGTCTGCTCTGTGACAGTATCGGTATAACTTGAGGAAAACTCACTTTGAAGGCAAGGCCAACAGTGAACTTGCCCAAACATCTCCAGTGGAAAATATATCTGATGAAGACTGGAGAGGCCTCGTTAAACACTGGTCCGATCCAAAGTATCAGGTACATTATATATATATATATATATATATATATATATATATATATATATATATATATATATATATATATATATATATATATATCTGTGTGTGTGTGTGTGAGCAGATCACATGTTGAAGTCCTATTTACGCATGTGCCACACAAATCTATCTTCTTGTAGGTGAACTGTTCAAAGAACAAGGCCAACCATACGAAAGTGAAATTCCAACAGATGTCAGGATCCTGTAGCTATATTGCACACTGCCAGGCTCTTGTAATTAGCTGTTGTTTCACTCTTTTCGTTGTACCATATTATCAGATCTATATTGACTTGTTCCAAATGTAGAGGAAAGCCCGCAAGGACCAAAAAGTACCTGAACCAAATGTTGTGGAAATCTTCAAGGACTGTCACACCAGTAAGAAGAAGGGCATGACTACACCAGTCAAGGCCGCTGTTGTAAGTCCTTAATCCTCATGCCTTTTAACTACTACTTACTCTGACTTGTGCCTTGAACTACATGGTTTGCAGCCAATGTCTATTACTCTTTTCAATTTTATACACAATTGTCTTAGCGTATCATTGCACCTTACAAGGTTTAAAAGAGAGGAGTGATGTTCCTTTGATCTTGACCTGTAATCTAGTTCCGTGCTGGACTTGCCCACACAACATTACAATTGCCTGTTTGTCTGTTCTCAGTTGTTTTGTGATATGAATGATGTCATACTGTGCTTACCGTATTATAAACTTCGTCTCTTTATCTTTAGCCCTCAATACAATGTGAGGAAATAGACAATACATTAGCGATGGTACACGGTCTTATGTTTGGAACCTGGTTTTATTATGTACTTTGCAATAAAATACAACTATTATTTTACATGGGTTCACCAGAATAAGTTATGTATATAGACCAAAGCTATTTTGTTTGGTTTTGATGCCTCCTTAATATCTTCTGTTCTGGTACTACTAATGTAAAACCACAACTTTTCAGCAAGCTATGGAAAAAATGGTGGAACCGCCACCTTCTGAAGGTGGCGAGGCAACTATAACCGCAATGTCAGCCCTTGCTGTAGTGGGTCAGTACATGTCCACTAACAGTGCCAAAAGCACGTTCCTGCGTAATACTGGGTTGGTTGTTAAGGCAATCTCGTCCAAACTGCCTCATGATCAAGATATGCAAGCTCAAAACAATGTTGTATCTGCGCTCGAGACACAAGTCCATGCCCTAACAGAGACCCTTTGTGAAACAAGGAGAGACATTGTTCGATGTTGTCAAGATATGCATGGTTTTGAAACCAGACTATCAGACATTTGCTATGTTGTTCAGGAGCCTAGGAGAACTGAAGGCGAAGGTTATGGTGCTCCATCGGACAATACAGCATGAAAACATAACAGTCGGGTCAAATGAACTGAGCTTCTGAACTTCTGGTGGTGCATTTATCTACTAGACTATTAACTTTTATGCCAACCTTCCTTTTGTTTTATAGTTGTAATTTGTTTTGGTGCGATACAAAATTTGTTCTTAACGTGCAGCCACTGGCTGAAGAAAATAGCAAGCCATTTTTGTATAGTGTAGGGTGTTCCCTATATTTTCACTAGTGACGAACTTTGATGCCCACCGATTGTAGTTAACATGGGCCTCCTACGGGACGTAGAAACAATGGGCCTTCTAAGGGCCGTAGAAACAATGGGCCTTATACGGGCTGTAGACACAATGGGCCTTCTATGGGTCGTATCATCAATGGGCCTTCTACGGGCCGTATGATCGGTTGGCCAAACATGGGCCAATAACAGACCACATTATGGCCGTAAATGGGATAGAGTTGAAACCGTTCATGGGCCGACCATAACGGGCCGTCGTTAATCAGCCGTATTTTGATGACGCTATGAAAACGGCCCAACGTATTAACGGGCCGACTATAACCATGGGCTGAATTTGGCCCACAAGCAGAAAATGACAGTAACGGGCCGTAAGTAAACGAATGTGGAAATGAGCCCAAGAATAAATGGGCCCCAGAAGGCCGAAAGATAACATGGGCTGGAAACGGCCCAACGGAATAATGGGTCGTTAATGGCCATAAAGTGATACAATGTTCATTATGGGCCAGTTTCACCATGTGCCGTTAATGGGTATAAAGTGATACACTGTTCATTACGGGCCAATTTTACCACGGGCCGTTAATGGGCCGATAGTAATAAGGGCCTCATATGGGCCGAAAGACGTCATGGGCCATGCATGGGCCAGAAGTTAAAACAGGCTGGAATTATATTGGACGGCCCAGATGATGCTACTGGGCCTAATTCGGATAGGTCGTAAACGGGCCCTGGGTTAGCAGGCTGTAAATGGGCTATATGCGAACAGGCCGTTAACAGGCTTGCCATGGGCCGGCCCGCCACCTTTTGACCAAGTCAAACGGACCGGCCTTTTCACAGGAATGAGCCTCTGTTGGGTCGTGCCACGTGTCGATGTATCATAGGCGCTTTGGGTCCAATGAGTGGATGACATCTGTCCCAACGGTGAGCCGACACGTGTTTCCTCCAGCCAATGATGATTTTACACGTGGAAATCCCCATTGGTCGGGGCTGCTAACGGGTTATCGGATCCAAAACCGGACCCGATAGCTTAACGGTGTTCCGTTACGGTGGATGCCACGTGTCGGTCACCCTTGACGAAAGCACTTCTGTGACGCGCGATTTATCGTCATGGAAGTGGACACTTCCGTGATGATAATTTTGCTAATGTCATGGAACACTTCTACGACAGCACATGTATGACTATCTTGATTCTGTCATAAATTTGTCATGGATGTACATGCATGACAGAAAACGTGACCTACTGTGACAAACACGTATCATCACGGAAGTGTATTTTTTTGTAGTGTGGAGTGCTCCTGCTGCCATCATCAGAAGTGCTCGAGGGATCTAAACCCTCACTCAACTGCACATGTTCCTCAAACCTGTTCTGACTGTCACTCTGATTAGACATCTCTGCAAACTCACTGACAGCAGACCCTGTGAATAGATGTAGATGAGATAGAGTGGATGAGCATCACAAAGTGCAGAGTTTTTGCAAAACAGATGACTTAAAAACTTAGTTTTAGTTCTCCATAGAAAGCATTTCGGAGCTACCGATTTGTAAACTCGGTGATACCGAAGCACCTTTTGGAACCTAAACTAGTGAACTCGGTCAGACCGAGTCACAGTTCAATGGCATCGAGATTGCTAGGGTTTCACAGAGAATCGAACTCGGTCACACCGATTTGCATTTTTCGATCAGACCGAAAATGCAAGTGCTATGGCCTAAGCCAACTCGGTGAGACCGATTTCTACAACTCGGTCGGTCCGAGATGAGTTCGGCGGAGACCTAACCTAAATTTTCAAATCAAATCTAACCTAAAGGATGTTTTCAGTGGATAGAGTGTTTGCATTCGTGGTAAGGATCATGGCAAAACAATGTGCTATGAATCAGAGGTAAAAGAATAGCACAAGGGTCGAACCCATACCCTAGTTCAGTGGGAGTTCGCTACAGCGACAATGGCGGAGCAGATTTCCATTGACGGTGATGGAAACCAGCGGCAAGAGGTCGCTGGCGGCAAGGAGATGATTCAGAGACCCGAGGAGGCAGAGTAGGACACACACGCGGGCTGAGGAGTTTGAAGAAATTTCCAAAATCTCACCCGTGGGTATATATATCCCGACCCTGTCGGTGTTACCGAGTGGAACAACTTGGTGGCACCGAGATGTCGTATCACAAGCAGTTACTGCAACTCGATGTGACCGGAAAGTTCAAATCGGTTGCACCGAGATTGAAAACCTAGATCAACTTAGTGATCTCAGTGTGACCGAAATGGATGACTCGGTCATACCTAAATGCACAAAGAGGTTTTGGAAGTTTAAGTCTATGACGAATCGGGGACTCCGAGTGCTCCTCACACAGAGTGGTTTGAATCTGACTTGATCAAACTTTGCGATGTAGCATGAATAGAGTTTGAGATGAGAAAAGCATAGATAGCTAGAGGAAGTCCTTAGGCATTCTTGTCCATCCATTTGGCAAAAGAGAAAAGGCCAAACAATCAAGGCAACAAATGGATGTCCTCGAATGAGTAAAATATGCAACCAACATGCTCACACAATAAGATGGCAAATGAAATATGTGGCAAAGCATGCACAATCACTCTAGCATCTATCAAGAAATTTGGCGATGACTAGGTCATCTATATATGATTATATTGACTGAGGAGTCAAATGAGAACATTTGATCGTAGGTCATACTCATCGTTTAAGCACAAGTGGGGTTACCACTTTTACATAATGCATTGTTGTGTTCACATCGTTAGAGTTGCTTTAGCTCAATTGTTTAGAGTAAAGCTCCCCCTAGATGTGATATCCCCCCTAGGAGGGATGAACTAACCTTGGGTTTTGTCGATGATGACTTCATGTAGGTGTTGAAGATGTAGGTGCTCAAAGTTGATGTAAATCATTCAGAGCAATCCTTTGGAGTGAGTTGCACTTTCAATACCTACACGGGTTAGTCCCACAAGGAACAAACAAGGATATCCATAGATATAGAGTGACATTCACATGAGATGATGTCCATGAATGCATTAGGTTACCTTGTCCCTTGTCTTAGCAACAAGAGGGTTTGTGACTCCTTGAACTAGTGCAAGATATGGAAGTTTTTTGCACTTGTCCTTGCCAAAATGATATGAGTGAAGTATGTTGGTGGAGTCACCCTCAAGAACTCTCTAGTTATTATTCTTCGGGATCCACACCATTTTGATGGGAATCCCTGGAGTTGTAGTCGTACTTGATGAAGTAGAACTTGATGTAGTCTTGGGAACCCACTTCACCAATGCCTTAGGGGCTTCTTCAAATGCATCAATCTCCTCTTGAAGCTTGTCCTTGCCCTTTAGCTTGTGGTCTTGTGGTGGAAGATCATCTTGAGATTGTGTTCCTTGGAAAGAAGTAGGACCATACTTCTCTTGTTGGGGAACAAACTTCGTCTCGGGGTATTGATCTTCTTCCCACTCAACTCCATTGGCATTAAACTTTCGTTCAAAACCAACACCTTGATTCTTCCGGTGTCTTCCTTGCTTGCGTACAATTTCCTCAAATTGCTTACTTCTGGCAAGACTCTTGTAAACACATTTCTCTATAATTCCCTTCAATAAGCTATTTTCTTGCTCGAGTGTAACTTGGCTAAGAGAATCATTAGTGGAATCAAGAGAACTACTAGAAGCAATAACATCGGTTTTAGCATGATTATTGTTACTACTAGAAGAAGAATCTTTCTTGTTCTTGTTGCTAGATTTAACTTGTGGCATCTAAGTAGACAAGAGTAAATGCTTGGGAATGTAAGAAAAACTTTTCTTGTGAATATCATCATTGATTGCCTTTAAGAACTCATGTTCTTGCTCAAGGTTGAGCTTTTCAAAGCGTAGCTTCTCATGAGTCTTTAAAACTTCTCGATGATCTTCCAAGGTAGTATCATGAGCTAACTTAAGAGTGTTTAGTTCTTTAGTTAGACGCTCAATCTCCTTCTTATCATTGTCATTCGTTTTATCTTGATTAGCATAGTTAATTGCAAGTTCATCATAGTTTTCATAACTAGAGTTGTCAACAAGTAAATCATCATCACCTAGCAAATCATCTTCATCAGTATTGAAATCAACATACTCGGGGTGTCATACCTTTGGGCCTTTAGCCATGAAGCATCTTCCAATTCCTTTATTTGGTGAGTCAAATATGTCGTAGGAGTCGGTTGACACAAGTTCTAGACCGGCAACACCTTCATCTTGATTGTATTCGGAGTCAGAGTGGTAACTTCTTTCAGAGTGATTGTCGGAGTCGGAGCCATATACCCATTCACCAACATGAGCTCGATGTCTTCGTTTTGTGTAGCTCTTTGATGACTTGTCCTTCCTTTCTGAATCCTTGCTTCTCTGAGAGGGTCTTCGCTCATAACGATCGTCTCTACTCCTTCTCTCTCTACGTGGTGATTCTTCTCTTCTACTTCTTCTTTTGGGAGAATCTTCTCTTCTTTTGTAGGGAGCCGTACACTCATTGGAGTAGTGTCTAGGTCTTCCACAATTGTAGCAATTATGTTCACGACTTTAAGATCTTTTGTCATTGTAGGACCTTGACTTGGAACTTCTTTCCTTGCTTCTACTCTTGTAGAACTTGTTGAAGTTCTTCACCATTAGGCTCAATTCTTCATTGAAGGTTTGTTTCTCACTTGATGATGTGGGAGCATCACATGAGGCTTTGTAAGCACCACTTGACTTGTTGTGAAGCTCTTCATTATCCTTAAGTGACATCTCATGACCAACAATTCTTCCAATGACTTCCGTTGGCTTGAGATCTTTGTAATTGGGCATCATTAGGATCAATGTGCACACGGTATCATATTTTCCATCCAAGGCTCTTAGGATCTTCTTGATGATGAATCTGTTGGTCATCTCTTCACTTCCTAATCCAGCAATCTCATTTGTGATGAGAGCAAGCCTAGAGTACATTTCAGCGACACCTTCACCATCCTTCATTTTGAACTTGTCAAGTTGACTTTGAAGCACTTCCAATTTGGAGTCCTTGACGGAGTCGGTACCTTCGTGCATATCAATCAAAGTATCCCAAATTTCCTTTGCATTCTCAAGACGGCTGATTTTGTTGAATTCTTCGGGGCACAATCCTTTGAAGAGAATATCACAAGCTTGAGTATTGTATTGCAGCATCTTCAACTCTTTCGCGGTAGCTTCACGGTTCGGTTCTCTCCCATCAAAGAATTCACCTTGCAAGCCAATACACACAATAGCCCAAACGGCGGGGTTATGTCCAAGAATATGCATTTTCATCTTATGCTTCCAACTAGCAAAATTAGTACCATCAAAGTAAGGACCTCTACGGTGGTAATTTCCCTCGCTAGACGCCATACTCTCCTAGGTTGTGAAACCAAGGCTATGATCACCAAAAACTATGGAAATCAAAGCAAATGGAGACCAAAGCTCTGATACCATTTGTAGGATCGAAAGTATGTCTAGAGGGGGTTGATTAGACTACTTGACCAAATAAAAATCTAGCCTTTTCCCAATTTTAAGTCTTGGCAGATTTTAACAACTTAGCACAAGTCAAGTAATTAACCTACACATGCAATTCTAAGAGTATAGCAGCAGAATGTAAAACAATTGCATATGAAGGTAAAAGGGAGGAGTTTGAGGAAGCAAATGCAATGTAGACACGGATATTTTTGGCGTGGTTCCGATAGGTGGCGCTATCGTACATCCACGTTGATGGAGACTTCAACCCACGAAGGGTAATGATTGCGCGAGTCCACGGAGGGCTCCACCCACGAAGGGTCCATGAAGAAGCGACCTTGTCTATCCCACCATGGCCATCGCCCACGAAGGACTTGCCTCACTAGGGTAGATCTTCACGAAGTAGGCGATCTCCTTGGCCGTACAAACTCCTTGGTTCAACTCCACAATCTTGACGGAGGCTCCCAAGTGACACCTAACCAATCTAGGAGATACCACTCTCCAAAAGGTAATAGATGGTGTGTTGATGATGAACTCCTTGCTCTTGTGCTTCAAATGATAGTCTCCCCAACACTCAACTCTCCCTCATAGGATTGGATTTGGTGGAAAGATGATTTGAGTGGAAAGCAACTTGGGGAAGGCTAGAGATCAAGATTTATGTGGTTGGAATGGAATATCTTGACCTCAACACAAGTGTAGGTGGTTCTCTCTCAGAAAATGTATGTTGGAAGTGTAGGCATGTTCTGATGGCTCTCTCCACGAATGAAGAGTGGGTGGAGGGGTATATATATAGACTTCACACAAAATCTAACCGTTACACACAAATCACCAAAATCGGTGGGACCGAATAATAAAACTCGGTCAGACTGATTTAGTTCAAAATGTGAACGTTGGGATTTTCGGTGGGACCGACATGTAAACTCGGTGGGACCGATTCCATTAGGGTTAGGGCATAACTAATCTCGGTGAGACCGATTACACAAACTCGGTGAGATCGATTTTGGTAATAGGCAAACAGAGAGTTGGTCAGGCAAACTCGGTGGGACCGATTAGCTCATCTCGGTTAGACCAAAACGTTACGAAGGGGAAACAGAGAGTTTGCATTGCAATCTCGGTGGGACCGATCGCTCATCTCGGTTGGACCGAAACGTTACGAAGGGAAACAGAGAGGTTGCAATCCCATCTCGGTGAGACCGAGATCCCTATAGGTGAGACCAAAATGACTAGGGTTTGTGGAAGTGGCTATGTCAAGTGAACTCGATGGCGCCGGGTAGGAAATTTCGGTGGGGCCGAGTTTGACTTTTGGTTTGGGACATATGTGGATATGAGAAAGTAGTTGAGGGTTTTGGAGCATATCACTAAGCATTTTGAGCAAGTAACTCATTAAGCAACACCTCATCCCCTTTTAATAGTATTGGCTTTTCCTATGGACTCAATGTGATCTTGGATCACTAAAAGTAAAATGTTGAGTCTTGAGCTTCAGCCAACATGTGTTCTTAGTATTATGAGGGGTCCACTTTCTAATCCATGCCATGCCAAACATTGAGCTTTTCTGAAATATTTATCTTGAAATAGCATTAGCTCAATGGGCTATATGTTGTTAGGAATTACCAAAACCACCCAGGGATAGTTGCACTTTCAACGTGTCACCACATGGTCGTCTCGCCAAATATTGCTCTTGCAACTATTGCTATCGCGTAGCGATAAAGTAAAGTAATTATTTGGCGCTTGCATCTTATGCAATAAAGAGACAACCATAAGGCTTCTGCCAGTTGTCGATAACTTCAACAAAACATGATCATATCATACAACAACTTATATCTCATCACGTCTTGGCCATATCACATCACAACAAGCCCTGCAAAAACAAGTTAGACGTCCTCTACTTTGTTGTTGCAAGTTTTACGTGGCTGCTACGGGCTGAGCAAGAACCGTTCTTACCTATGCATCAAAAATCACAACGCGGTATAGTGATTGCTTTTTGATCTTCAGAAAGAACCATGTTCATTGACTCCGATTCAACTAAAGTTGGAGAAACTAACACCCACCAGCCACCTGTGTGCGAAGCACATCGATAGAACCAGTCTCACGTAAGCGTACGCGTAATGTCGGTCTGAGCCGCTTCATCCAACAATTCTGCTGAATTAAGAATCAACTAGTGACAACAAGCAATATGTATATACCCACGCCCATAACTCCTTTGTGTTCTACTCGTGCAAATAACATCTACGGATAGACCTGGCTCGGATGCCACTGTTGGGGAACACAGTAATTTCAAAAAAATTCTACGCACATGCAAGATCATGGTGATGCATAGCAACGAGAGGGGAGAGTATCATCTATGTACCCTCGTAGACCGTAAGCCGAAGCGTTATGACAACGCGGTTGATGTAGTCATGCGTCTTCATGATTAACCGATCTAGTACCGAAGATACGGCACCTCCGCGATCTGCACACATTCGGCTCGGTGACGTCTCGCGAACTCACGATCCAGTAGAGCTTCGAGGGAGAGCTTCGTCAACACGATGATGTGATGATGGTGCTACCGGAACAGGGCTTCTCCTAAGCACGCTACGATATTATCGAGGTGGATTATGGTGGAGGGGGCACCGCACACGGCTAAAGATCAATGATCAACTTGTGTGTCTATGGGGTGCCCCCCTCCCCCGTATATAAAGGAGTGGAGGATGGGTAGGGCCGGCCCTCCTATGGCGCCCCCCATGGGGAGTCCTACTCCCACCGGGAGTAGGATTCCCCCCTTTCCATGTAGTAGGAGTAGGAGAAGGAAGGTGGAAAGAGGGAGAAGGAAAGGGGGGGCGCCCCCCCCCTTCCTAGTCCAATTCGGACCAGAGGGGGAGGGGCACGCGGCCTGCCCTGGCAGCCCCTCCTCTCTTTCACTAAGGCCCATAAAGCCCATTAAACTCCCCGGGGGGTTTCGGTACTCCGGTATATGCCCGAACTTCACTCGGAACCCTTCCGATGTCCAAACATAGTCGTCCAATATATCGATCTTTATGTCTCGACCATTTCGAGACTCCTCGTCATGTCCGTGATCAAATCCAGGACTTCGAACTACCTTCGGTACATCAAACACATAAACTCGTAATACCGATCATCACCGAACGTTAAGCATGCGCACCCTATGGGTTCGAGAACTATGTAGACATGACCGAGACATGTCTCCGGTCAGTAAGCAATAGCGGAACCTGGATGCTCATATTGGTTCCTACATATTCTACGAAGATCTTTATCGGTCAAACCGCATAACGATATACGTTGTTCCCTTTGTCATCGGTATGTTACTTGCCCGAGATTCGATCGTCGATATCTCAATACCTAGTTCAATCTCGTTATCGGCAAGTCTCTTTACTCGTTCCGTAATGCATCATCCTGTAACTAACTCATTAGTCACATTGCTTGCAAGGCTTATAATGATGTGCATTACCGAGAGGGCCCAGAGATACCTCTCCGATACTCGGAGTGACAAATCCTAATCTTGATCTATGCCAACTCAAAAAACTGCATCGGAGATACCTGTAGAGCATCTTTATAATCACCCAGTTACGTTGTGACGTTTGATAGCACACAAGGTGTTCCTACGGTATTCGGGAGTTGCATAATCTCATAGTCTGAGGAACATGTATAAGTCATGAAGAAAACAGTAGCAATGAAACTGTAACGATCATCATGCTAAGCTAACGGATGGGTCTTGACCATCACATCATTCTCTAATGATGTGATCCCGTTCATCAAATGACAACACATGTCCATGGCTAGGAAACTTAACCATCTTTGATTAATGAGCTAGTCAAGTAGAGGCATACTAGGGACACTCTATTTGTCTATGTATTCACACATGTACTAAGTTTCCGGTTAATACAATTCTAGCATGAATAATAAACATTTATCATGATATAAGGAAATATAAATAACAACTTTATTATTGCCTCTAGGGCATATTTCCTTCAGGCCCTCACCCTCTTAAAATGTGTTAGTTGTTACTATATTAAGTATGTAGATATGGACCATATGGTTGTCAAAACCGTGTTACGAAGATCCTCCTTTTGTCGAATAGTGTAGCCACTATATATATTTTATTCAAATGATGTTAGCCAAATTCTTAAATTTTCACGGAAAGTATTAGTATCGAACACAGTTCATTGAGTTTAAGCGTGTGTTCGATGTCCAGAAGGCATTTGCATATTAACTGTCCATATTGCAAATTCACACACGTGTTAACATAAGGAAACGTATGTGTAACTTACTAATCATCACACACGAGTACTCACAGATGCATCGTGTGTGATACTCCTAGCCACCGCAAGCAACTAGTTTGCAATTTTCAAAGTTTTTTGTACACACAGAATCGCACACGAATTAACTATAGTAACCGTTTGTGTTGTAATTTCTCATCGTAAACAGTTCATCCGAGTCGGCTGTTTGTCGCATATCACACACATATTGTTTGCACGACTCGTTTGTGTTATTTTGACTTATCGCAAACAGTTCATCTATGTGAACTGTATGCTGCATATCACACACATCTTATTAAGTTGAACCATTTCTGTTGTGTTCCCTAATCGAAAACAGTTGTTCGAGTGAACCGTATGCCGTATATCACACACACCTTGATCTGGCTAACCGTTTCTATTGCACTCCCCAATAGCAAACAGTTCATCTACCTTGATATGGCTGCCCGTTTCTGTTGTTCTATCTCATCGCAAACAGTTCGGATGGATCAACCATGTGCCCTGCATCACACATGCAACTAAAATCAGAACCGTGTTTGATGTCTCTGCCATCGCAAACGTTTTGCATATTTTTTGATGGTTTTTACATCACCATTTGCAATTAATGCATCACACACAGTTTTGTCAAATGGTCTCTGATCGTAGTGTCGCGTTAGCAGCATCCTGCAGTAGTGCATGATCACTAATGACATTTGAGCTAGTCTTAGAGGCGAGACTTGGAATCTTATTTTATCATTAATCATTCTGCATGCATATGAGTTTTCCACTTACTTGCACATTCCAGGAGTTATAACATAGAATATAAACTCTTAATTATGAATGTGGAAATATAATGATACAATATTATTGTCTCTAGGGCATATTTCTAACACTCCATTGCTATAGGTATCTAGGATCATGGAGAACGAGCCATAAAGAGGCTAAGGGCAGGGAGGTCGTGATGTGTTATTCTGAACACCAGTGATAGAAAGGTTTAGTACAGTAACACGAATATTATCTTTGAGGATACAATAGGTGTAGTCATTAAACACCCAATGCTTTTGTCTTATTATTGCTATCTTAATAACACGGACAACCCCGCACGACAAATAGGGCCTTCGATTGGATAACTACCTCTTGATGCAGGACGCGTGCCGGTCAAGACATAATTTGGACACATCCCCCACTTCGATACATAGCAAGCATATCTCGGTGGATGACTTCCAAGGCACAAATTAAGATCATAATGGCCCCGATACGATATATGGTTGTAAGAATAAGTCCTCATACCCATGCCTATTTTCATTATAAGTGTTTTTAGTGTTAACTCGATTTCGATCTGGTTAAAAGCTGGAATTTAATTCTCTTGCAAAATCTTGTTAGAAACCCTTGACTTAAAGGGTACTGTCATCTCGTGGGTTTGATAACTTAGGGTCAACTCTGGGGGAAAAAGGTGATAATCCTTTTTGCTCCTTTACCGGATCACTAAAGGGACTAATAATCAATCTTGTCAATTAAGGCTCTTGATAATGTGAAGATTGTCCTCTGGCATCTCACACATAATTGTTTATCTTTAGGTGAACAACTTATTAGGTGTCAGATTCCAACTCCGACGAATTGCTGCTTCTGTAGCAGAAAAAAAATCGATCATAGCATCATGTTTTGCCCTCATGTTTGTGTTATCTGGGATGAGAAAAAATCTTCCTATCATGTTAATTTGTGATGTTCATATATTCGCTCGCCCATACAATGGCTATTTGATTTCATTCAAAGATCTTTCGACTGGGAGGCACTCTTGGGGTGATGTTATGGCATATATGGGAAGCGAGAAATGAGGCAACGGATGAGGCTATTTATCATCATCCGCGTGTTACTGTTATGAACGTTTGTGAAAAGCATTTATTCAAACCAACACCTATTTAAATACATGAGACACATGCTTCTAGCACCAGATGGTCTCCGCCACTCGGGTACGTTCATGATTTATTGTGATGCTTCTATTTTTGCTAACCTTAACAAGGATGGTTTGGGCGTGTGGCCCTTGGTCATGAAGGAAATTTCCTTGTGGCATGTTCAGAGCCCCTATATAAGCCCTTGCGCACCGTTGAGCAGTCATAGTGGCCCAGGATAAAACACTCACACATGTGATCTTCACCTTAGATTGTCTTTCTTTGATACAATTGATTAATTCTAATATTTGTGATCGATCTGATGTGGGATGTGTGGTGATGGATAGCAAACAAGAAAACATGACTTTTACTGCCAATTCTTGTAAAAATTCTACCTTGTTGTGTGTTTTTCATCCTGTTCCAGATTGTGTACGGGAGACCTTGTATGACTTTATTACTTAATCAATAAAATGTCGACTTCTCAAAAAACAAGTCAATAGACTTTCAAAAAAAAGCAAGCGAGCGCTAAGAAATGGGCCTCCCCAGTAACAAGGAAAAAGCTTCGAGCGAAGGCGAGACGTATAGCTAGTCTTGCTATAGTCGAGATATAACTCTCACGCCAGGTTTTCTTTAGGGATCAAAAGTAACGTGGAGAGGAATAAAAGTTGGATCATGGGGGTGAACCAAACATGACATCCCTCGTCCAAAGAATTCACAAATTTAGCTAAACTATCTGCATCTTTTTTGACCTCTCGACCTTTAAAATGGAATTTGCTATTGAAATTTGTGGCTCGGTGCTTTATTTCTCTGATGATGATGTGTCCATAAGCCATAACTGCTATTAGGCTGGTCATAATGTGAGTAACATACGTAGTAATATAGATGCCACATAAGTAAAAATGATGATGTGTCAAGTAGTTAATGAGGAGAGAGGCAAATAAAGTAACATAAGGCTGCTGCCAATGCATCGGTGCTTAGATGAGGTGCTAAGCACATTAAATAGCTTAACAAATATACTTCCCAATGCATATGTGCTTAGCTTATTGTAGCTAAGCTTGCTTCATTTAATGATTTAGCAACTAAAGCTCTGCATGTATTGGTGGGCTTTCTTCATTTAACTGTTTTGCCTAGGTTCACACACTTAGCATTGTTTCTTCCTGGGTCACCACACTCATCTCTCTCGTCTTAAATAACTTGCCACATTAGATTTTTTGCCTACGTGGAAGGCTTAGCACACGTACAAGTTGGAGCATTGGGAGGGGCCTAATATGTTTGTAACACCCACGATGCAGCTATATCTCCCACGTGTCGGAGCACGACTTAGAGGCATAACCGCATAGTAGGCATGTCGCAAGAGGGGTAATCTTTACACATCCCATGTACTGAATAAGAAAGAGGTACAAAGTTGTCTTACAATCGCCACTTCACATAATACATGAATAAAGCATTACATCATCCGGATACAATCAAGGTCCAACTACGGAACCAAAATAAAAGAAGACTACCCCTAATGCTACAGATCCTCGATCGTCCCAACTGGGCTCCACTACTAATCAACTGAAAATGGAACAACATAACGAACACGATCTTCATCGAGCTCCTCCTTGAGCTCGGTTGCGTCACCTGCACGGTATCATCGGCACCTGCAAACTGGTTTTGGAAGTAATCTGTGAGTCATGGGGACTCGGCAATCTCACACCCTCGCGATCAAAACTATTTAAGCTTATGGGTAGGAAAAGGGGGTAGTGAGGTGGAGCTGCAGCAAGCACTAGCATATATGGTGGCTAACTTACGCAAATGAGAGCGAGAAGAGAAGCAAAGCACGGTCGTGAACTAGAAGTGATCAAGAAGTGATCCAGAAACTACTTACATTCAAGCATAACACAAGAACCATGTTCACTTCCCGGACCCCGCTGAGAAGAGACCATCACGGCTACACACGCGGTTGATTCATTTTAAATTAAGTTAAGTGTCAGGTTTTCTACAATCGGATATTAACAAATTCCCATCTGCCCATAACCGCGGGCACGACTTTCGAAAGTTCATAACCCTGCAGGGGTGTCCCAACTTAGCCCATCACAAGCTCTCACGATCAACGAAGGATATTCCTTCTCCCAGGACGACCCGATCAGACTCGGAATCCCGGTTACAAGACATTTCGACAATGGTAAAACAAGACCAGCAAAGCCGCCCGATGTGCCCACAAATCCCGATAGGAGTCGCACGTATCTCGTTCTCAGGGCACACCGGATGAGCGCTCCATACAGCTAAAACCAAACCTCGAGTTTCCCCGAGGGGGCGCTGCAAAGGACTCTAGTTTGGACCAACACTCAGAGGAGCACTGGCCCGGGGGGTTTAAATAGAGATGACCCTTGAGTCTGCAGAACCCAAGGGAAAAAGGCTAGGTTGCAAATGGTAAAACCAATGTTGGGCCTTGCTGGAGGAGTTCTATTCAAGGCGAACTGTCAAGGGGTTCCCATTATAACCCAACCGTGTAAGGAACGCAAAATCAAGGAACATAACACCGGTATGACGGAAACTAGGGCGGCAAGAGTGGAACAAAACACCAGGCATAAGGCCGAGCCTTCCACCCTTTACCAAGTATATAAGATGCATTAATTAAATAAGAGATATTGTGATATACCAACAATAATCATGTTCCAACAAGGAACCAACTCCAATCTTCACCTGTAACTAGCAATGCTATAAGAGGGGCTGAGCAAAGCGGTAACATAGCCAAACAACGGTTTGCTAGGACAAGGTGGGTTAGTGGTTTGACATGGCAATATGGGAGGCATGATAAAGCATGTGGTAGGTATCGCGGCATAGGCATAGCAATAGAGCGAGCAACTATAGAAGTGATTTCGGGGTATGGTCATCTCGCCTGAGGTCCCGCAAGGAAGAAGAACGAGTCCATGAAGAAGACAAACGAACGGAGTCGAACGAATCCTCACAAACGTGACGTTATCAGAACTAAATCGAAGAAGCAACACCGGAAAGAAGCAAACAACATGGTAAACAACCATCACATAATCATGGCATGATGCACAACCAAGTATGATGCATGTCCGGTTTAATGAAGCATGGCATGGCAAAGTGCACAAACAACACTACAAATTAAGTGGAGCTCAATATGCAACGAGTTGCAAATTGACGAAGGGAAACAAGATCTTGAGAGAGCATGCTTACAACAAATGCTTGAACGGAGTTGTTGGAAAACCAGCAACGAAAAGAATAAGCTTGATATGGTCTTATGGAATACATCTCAAATTATGAGGTGACAACCTGCCACTCACGGGAAAAAGAATTGGATAGATATGAACAAGGAGATGAGAAACTTATCTCACCAGAAGGATAAATGAAGAACTTGGGTCATTTATGAGCACCATAAATAGCAACAATCCTTAGGGAAGGCTTTAGGTGAAACCTGACACAAGATAACTCCAACGAAGAGGTTGATGGATTTAAAATACCTCATTCTTAACAACATGTGAATCATGAAACATGAACTCAAATTACCAAGAATGACATAATACCACCTCCAATGATATGGTAGAAAGAATTGCACTCTGGATTGCAATATGAAGAATGCTTGAAGTATAGCTTGGCGGATCATATCTTCGAGGGATATCTTGAAGAACAATTGAAGAATGAAAAGAATCCTTAACGAACCATCATGTAGAGCCTCCATGAAGAACTCCGGTAAACAAAAGGATGATCAAACGAAAGGAAAGAGAAGTTGCAAACACAAGGTGAAGCCTTGCGATGATTTAGATGGAGCTTCGTGGTGATATAGCCAAGAAAAAACTTGGAACTCAGGAAAGAAAGATGAACAAATGAAATCAAGAATCTTGATGAACCTCCGGAATAAGGAATTAATCACTTGGATGAAACAAGAATAAGAATTACATTATGCTTATCCTTCACCAATTTAAATTGATGACAAGCAACGGATTTGGCATACTACTTATTCTCGAAGACAAGATTAAGAGAGATATAGCTTAAACTTGAGAAGGTCTTCAACGAACCACCGGTAGGATTGAAACAACGAATGAATTGATATGATAATGAAGGAAGAGAAATCTTTGAACCAACCACCATAAGAATTGAAAATGAAAGTAGCAGAGGCACAAAACACCGGGAAGAATTTGAAAACAAATGAAGATACTTTAGGGGATTAAGATACAAGTGAACAAAGAGATCCCGAGCTGATTGGAGAATACTTGAATGATGCACCGGTAAGATTTAGAGAATGAGAGCTGAAAGCTGAGAATGAATAAATCTGAGATGATGGGCTTCGGAGAATCAAACTAAAAAGACTCATGAATTTCTCCGGATGGGTAAAAAGAATTCACACAATCGAAAAACAATTATGAGAGGATGACATCAATCTAGAACCATGAATCTTGAAGAGAATGGAGCAAGATTTAAGAGAAACTCTTCTTCGGTCTTCAAAATCCAAGAATGACGACGAGAAACACCACCATGAATTGTTAAGATACTCCGGGATGCAAATTAGAAAAGTTGAACCAACGGTGATAAGAATTTGACATATCTTGGAGAAAGGCATTTGACTGATGATAACTCATCCTTACGTCAAACTTTGAAATGAATTTGAGAATAACTCCGGGAAAATTAGAAGAGTCAGATAAGATCCTGGGAAAAGACCTATGGGTTAGGGCCCACTCAAAAGAAACACCGTAGAACGATTTAAAAGAGAGAATGCACTGGTTGAATTAAATGGCTAGAATGAGATAACAACCTTGAAATAGGTTGAACTGATCTTGAATGACAAGACGAGCCTTCTCAGATATCTTTAGCACTCCGGAACAATAGAATAGCAAGAGTGGATGATTAAGAGGTGCACCGGCATGAGAACACATTTGAAACGAGGAAAAGGATGTGATCACCATCGAAAGATTGCATTGAAAACACCGGGGAAGATAAAAGAACAAAGAATGATAAGCTTGAAGCTTCCTTTGTCATCTTCATTAGAATCATCGGATAAGAACATTGACGGAAAAGAATGGAGAGAGTTCTCATCAATAACATGATAGTTGATTAAGAAACCTGAGTCCTTGAAGAAAAAGGGTGGGTGGGCGGGAAAACAAAGGCAACTTGGAGACGGATGAAACAAACACTGTTACAAAGAACTGAAAATTGAACTAGCGAATGTAGAAATGATCAGATGCACCTGAAGAGAAGCACACCGGTTGAAAAGGATTGGCCTGACAATCTCGATTATCATGAAGAATTGGTATTCCCATAGAAATATGAGAACACCGCTTAGGAAATGTATGGAATCAACACTTGACTTCGAAGCAACTCGAATACCACAATCAATACAAAAACAAAGGATTGGCTCGCAAAATAAGCCGGAACAAACATATGATAGAGATTTTGTCCGAAGTTTTCGTGGTGGGGACCACACGGGCTCGATCGTACAGCACCATCATGTACAAGGAAGTGCACATGACATACGAAGCGTCCCCGAGTCAGCATAGCCAAGGACTCTTCAAGACACAACGAGACCACTGTAAAACCAACCGTGGATAGGCGGACCACTAGACGGCGAACCCCAATTTCATATCATACATCTGTCGGAAAGATATCCTAGGAGCTACTTGAATTCCCACTTATAAACTCCCGAAACTTTCCGGTTATGCAATCAGGTGTTGGGATACAGGGGAAGCATAATATCTCACCCAAAACTAGCAAATCCTACTTCCAGCTGTATCCATCCTTCAACACATAACCAAGAAACCTTTGGAAATCATTTACCTCAATCTTCGAAAAACATCCGTTATACGAGTTATGGCAATACTCCCGAACTCCCGCCCCAGTACTGGGTGGCGTCGAGGTTATCTCACCAACAACTGCATAAAAGAGATTTTCGATGTCGATGAAACTCAGGTATTCCAGAACTGAAACGATAAAATTGTGACGACAACACCTCGAAGCTCAACTCCCCGGGACACTGCCACAACCCCTAAATGTTAGGAGGCACCAAGAACAATGTTCTCGTCACAAAACCATCGGAACGATTCCAAGATACCCGCGTGATCCTAAAAAAATTAGTCAAATTTGAGAAGAGAAGAGTCAAAACTCTACGTCAGGAGGCCTCACCAGAGCGACGAAGGGACTGAGGAGTAAAAAGAATCCTACTCTTCGATATATATAATCCTATAAGACTCAAAACATTTTTCTAGACTCAACAACGTCAGCGATTCGATCAAGCAGGGGGCTCCTAAGTCGGGGAAGGCTCTGATTACCAACTTGTAACACCCACGATGCGGCTATATCTCCCACGTGTCGGAGCATGACTTAGAGGCATAACCGGATAGTAGGCATATCGCAAGAGGGGTAATCTTTACACATCCCATGTACTGAATAAGAAAGAGGTACAGAGTTGGCTTACAATCGCCACTTCACACAATACATGAATAAAACATTACATCATCCAGATACAATCAAGGTCCCACTACGGAACCAAAATAAAAGAAGACTACCCCTAATGCTACAGATCCCCGGTCGTCCCAACTAGGCTCCACTACTGATCAACTGAAAACGGAACAACATAACGAACACGATCTTCATCGAGCTCCTCCTTGAGCTCGGTTGCATCACCTGTACGGTATCATCGGCACCTGCAAACTGGTTTTGGAAGTAATCTGTGAGTCACGGGGACTCAGCAATCTCACACCCTCGCGACCAAGACTATTTAAGCTTATGGGTAGGAAAAGGGGGGTAGTGAGGTGGATCTGCAGCAAGCACTAGCATATATATGGTGGCTAACTTACGCAAATGAGAGCGAGAATAGAAGCAAAGCACGGTCGTGAACTAGAAGTGATCAAGAAGTGATCCTGAAACTACTTACGTTCAAGCATAACACAAGAACCGTGTTCACTTCCCGGACCCCGCCGAGAAGAGACCATCACGGCTACACACGCGGTTGATTCATTTTAAATTAAGTTAAGTGTCAGGTTTTCTACAGCCGGATATTAACAAATTCTCATCTGCCCATAACCGCGGGCATGTCTTTCTAAAGTTCATAACCCTGCAGGGGTGTCCCAACTTACCCATCATATGCTCTCACAGTCAACGAAGGATATTCCTTCTCCCAGGACGACCCGATCAGACTCGGAATCCCGGTTACAAGACATTTCGACAATGGTAAAACAAGACCAGCAAAGCTGCCTGATGTGCCGACAAATCTTGATAGGAGTCGCACGTATCTCGTTCTCAGGGCACACCGGATGAGCGCTCCGTATAGCTAAAACCAAACCTCGAGTTTCCCCGAGGGGGCGCTGCAAAGGACTCTAGTTTGGACCAACACTCAGAGGAGCACTAGCCCGGGTGTTTAAATAGAGATGACCCTTGAGTTTGCAGAACCCAAGGGAAAAAGGCTCGGTGGCAAATGGTAAAACCAATGTTGGGCCTTGCTGGAGGAGTTTTATTCAAGGCGAACTGTCAAGGGGTTCCCATTATAACCCAACCGTGTAAGGAACAAAAAATCAAGGAACATAACACCTGTATGACGGAAACTAGGGCGGCAAGAGTGGAACAAAACACCAGGCATAAGGCCGAGCCTTCCACCCTTTACCAGGTATATAAGATGCATTGATTAAATAAGAGATATTGTGATATCCCAACAATAATCATGTTCCAACAAGGAACCAACTCCAATCTTCACCTGCAACTAGCAACGCTATAAGAGGGGCTGAGCAAAGCGGTAACATAGCCAAACAACGGTTTGCTAGGACAAGGTGGGTTAGTGGTTTGACGTGGCAAGATGGGAGGCATGATAAAGCATGTGGTAGGTATCGCGGCATAGGCATAGCAATAGAGCGAGCAACTAGCAAGCAAAGATAGAAGTGATTTTGGGGGTATGGTCATCTTGCCTGAGGTCCCGCAAGGAAGAAGAACGAGTCCATGAAGAAGACAAACGGACGGAGTCGAACGAATCCTCACAAACGCGATGTTATCGGAACTAAACCGAAGAAGCAACACCGGGAAGAAGCAAACAACATGGTAAACAACCATCACATAATCATGGCATGATGCACAACCAAGTATGATGCATGTCCGGTTTAATGAAGCATGGCATGGCAAAGTGCAAAAACAACACTACAAATTAAGTGGAGCTCAATATGCAACGAGTTGCATATTGACGAAACACCACGACAATTATTTAGTTCTCTCCCGTTTATGTACCCAACAATATTAAATGTTGTTAAACATGGCAAGAGATGAAGCAAAAGTAAACTGCACAATCTAAGCAATTTAAATGGGGCCGGAAACATCAAACAACAATTCCAGTAAATCCCCATATGCATTTAGCAATTTAAGGCAAACAACAATTTAAACACTCTTGATGCTGTTAACATGTTGTGGATGGCATTTGCAAGTTTTATGCAGTAATTATGAAAATGTTGATAAGAGCATGATATGAAGCATTTTTTCATCGTGGCGGAAACAAAAGAGGTGCCACGGCGACAATAACGAAACGGTGCCACGGCGACATTCCGGTTTCGACAACTCATTGAGACATCAGTGCAAAAGAAAGTGACGGGAGCATGTCATGCAAGGATGGTGGGGTGATCTCGGATACCGAGTTCCCACATGTCGGTGGCAAGGCAAAAGAGGGGCAACGTGCACCTATAGTAAAGACTCGTGGAAAAACAAGGGTGCATCTCATACAACATGCATTCATTCGTTCACGGGTGTCGTCTCGAGGTTATACCTTCGAAGCGTGCGTTATCAGAGGGGTTCGAGTTCGATGCGGTGTAGGGGAAGTAGACGTTCTAGGGACGTTCGGAGTGGAAGTAGTCGTTCTCGCATGCTCTAGGGTCGACGATAGAGGTTCTCACGATCTCGACGGCGGTAGTGGTACATGTTTATCGTAGCACAAGTTTTCGTAGATGTTCATGTCATCGGTGTCGTGGTACTTGTGGTCTTCGGACTTGCCGGTCCCGTCATTGCGACGGTAGTCGTTTACGTTCGTTCGGAGAGGTACTTGATGACTCCAACGTCTTCGGGGCGACGGTAGTGGTACAAACGAGGGTAGACGAACTTGACGGATTCGAGGGCTCCGGACGTCGTGGTACTTGTCGATCCGGATCTTGAGACATATGATACGTCTCCAACGTATCTATAATTTTTGATTGCTCCATGCTATATTATCTACTGTTTTGGACTATATTGGGCTTCATTTTCCACTTTTATATTATTTTTGGGACTAACCTATTAACCGGAGGCCCAGCCCAGAATTGCTGTTTTTTGCCTATTTCAGTGTTTTGGATAAACGGAATATCAAACGAAGTCCAAACGGAATAAAATCTTCGGGAACGTGATTTTCTCACCGAACGTGATCCAGGAGACTTGGACCCTACTGCAAGGGATCAAAGAGTAGGTCACGAGGGTGGGGGCGCCCCCCCTAGGGCGCGCCCCCTGCCTTGTGGGCCCCTCGGTGCTCCACCGACATACTCCTTCCTCCTATATATACACACGTACCGCCAAACAATCAGAACAGGAGCCAAAAACCTAATTCCACCGCTGCAACTTTCTGTATCCACGAGATCCCATCTTGGGGCCTCTTCCGGAGCTCCGCCGGAAGATAGCTCCGCCGGAAGAGGGCCGTCGTCACGGAGGGCTTCTACATCATCATAGCCTCTCCGATGAAGTGTGAGTAGTTTACCTCAGACCTACGGGTCCATAGTTAGTAGCTAGATGGCTTCTTCTCTCTCTTTGGATCTCAATACAAAGTTCTCCCCCTCTCTTGTGGAGATCTATTCGATGTAATCTTCTTTTTGCGGTGTGTTTGTTGAGACCGATGAATTGTGGGTTTATGATCAAGTCTATATACGAATAATATTTGAATCTTCTTTGAATTCTTTTATGTATGATTGGTTATCTTTGCAAGTCTCTTCGAATTATCCGTTTGGTTTGGCCAACTATATTGGTAGTTATTGCCATGGGAGAAGTGTTTAGCTTTGGGTTCGACCTTCCGGTATCCTTACCCAGTGACAGAAAGGGCAGCAAGGCATGTATTGTATCGTTGCCATCGAGGATAACAAGATGGGGTTTATTTCATATTGCATGAATTTATCTCTCTACATCATGTCATCTTGCTTAAGGCGTTACTCTGTTTTTTAACTTAATACTCTAGATGCATGCTGGATAGCGGTCGATGAGTGGAGTAATAGTAGTAGATGCAGAATCGTTTTGATCTACTTGTCACGGACGTGATGCCTATATACATGATCATGCCTAGATATTATCATAACTATGCTCAGTTCTGTCAATTGCTCAACAGTAATTTGTTCACCCACCGTAGAATACTTATGCTCTTGAGAGAAGCCACTAGTGAAACCTATGGCCCCCGGGTCTATTCTCATCATATCAATCTCCATCACTTTAATAGTGTTTTGCTTTTTTACTTTGCCTTTACTTTTTACTTTGCATCTTTATACCAAAAATACCAAAAATATTATATCTATCAGATCTCACTCTCGTAAGTGACCGTGAAGGGCTTGACAACCCTTAATCGCGTTGGTTGCGAGTAGCTATCGCTTTGTGCAGGTACGAGGGACTTGAGCGTGGGCTCCTACTGGATTGATACCTTGGTTCTCAAAAACTGAGGGAAATACTTACGCTACTCTGCTGCATCATCCCTTCCTCTTCGGGGAAAACCAACGCAAGCTCAAGATGTAGCAAGAAGGATTTCTGGCGCCGTTGCCGGGGAGTCTACGCAAAAAGTCAATATACCAAGTACCCATCACAATCCCTATCTCTCGCATTACATTATTTGCCATTTGCCTCTTGTTTTCCTCTCCCCCCAGTTCACCCTTGCCGTTTTATTCGCCCTCTCTCTCTATCCTCCCTCTCTATTTGCCTCTTTTTGCCCGTTTGCTTTTGTTTGCTCGTGTATTAGTTTGCTTGTTTGTCGCGATGGCTCAAGATACTACTAAATTGTGTGACTTCACCAATACCAATAATAATGATTTCCTTAGCACTCCGATTGCTCCTCTTACCGATGCTGAATCTTGTGAAATTAATACTGCTTTGTTGAATCTTGTTATGAAAGATCAATTCGGTGGCCTTCCTAGTGAAGATGCCGCTACTCATCTGAATAGCTTCGTTGATTTATGTGATATGCAAAAGAAAAAAGATGTCAATAATGATGTCATTAAATTGAAGCTATTTCCTTTTTCGCTTAGAGATCGTGCTAAAGCTTGGTTTTCGCCTTTGCCTAAGAATAGTATTGATTCATGGAACAAGTGCAAAGATGCTTTTATCTCTAAGTATTTTCCTCCCACTAAGATCATCTCTCTTAGAAACGATATTATGAACTTTAAACAACTTGATCATGAACATGTTGCACAAGCTTGGGAGAGAATGAAATTAATGATACGTAATTGCCCTACTCATGGTTTGAATTTGTGGATGATTATACAAAAAAATTATGTCGGGTTGAATTTTGCTTCTAGAAATCTTTTAGATTCGGCCGCGGGAGGCACTTTTATGGAAATCACTTTAGGAGATGCTACTAAACTCCTAGATAATATTATTGTTAATTATTCTCAATGGCATACTGAAAGAACTTCTAATAAAAAAGAGCATGCGATAGAAGAAATTAATGTGTTGAGTGGAAAGATGGATGAACTTATGAAATTATTTGCTACTAAGAGTGTTTCTTCTGATCCTAATGATATGCCTTTGTCTACTTTGATTGAGAATAACAATGAATCTATGGATGTGAATTTTGTTGGTAGGAATAATTTTGGTAACAACGCTTATAGATGGAATTTTAATCCTAGGCCATATCCTAGTAATCCTTCTAATAATTATGGGAATTCCTACAACAACTCTTATGGAAATTATAATAAGATGCCCTCTGATTTTGAATCTAATATTAAAGAATTTATTTCTTCACAAAATAATTTTAATGCTATGATTGAAGAAAAATTGCTTAAGATTGATGATTTGGCTAGGAACGTTGATAGAATTGCTCTTGATGTTGATGCTTTGAAACTTAGATCTATTCCACCTAAGCATGATACTAATGAGTCTCTAAAAGCCATGAGAATTTCAATTGATGAGTGTAAGGAAAGAACCGCTTGGATGCATGCTTCCAAAGATGCCTTTATTAAAGCATGTTCTTCCAATACCTATGAAAATCAAGATGAAGATCTAAAAGTTATTGATGTGTCTCCTATTAAATCTTTATTTTGCAATATGAATCTTGATGAAACTGAATATGATCTTCCTTTACCTAGAAGGCGTTCTAAAAATTCAGAGTGTTTAGATCTTAATGATGAAATTGATGAAAGTGGGATTGAAAGAAATAAAAATCTAGATGTTGCTAAACCCACTATATTGGATTTCAAGGAATTTAATTATGAAAGTTTCTCTTTAATTGATTGTATTTCCTTGTTGCAATCCGTGCTAAATTCTCCACATGCTTATGGTCAAAATAAAGCCTTCACCGAACATATTGTTGATGCCTTGATGCAATCTTATGAAGAAAAACTTGAGTTGAAAGTTTCTATCCCTAGAAAACTCTATGATGAGTGGGAACCAACTATTAAAATTAAAATTAAAGATCATGAGTTTTATGCTTTGTGTGATTTGGGTGCTAGTGTCTCTACTATTCCCAAGACTTTGTGTGATTTACTAGATTTCCGTAACTTTGATGATTGCTCTCTAGACTTGCATCTTGCGGAGTCCACTATTAAGAAACCTATGAGAAGGATTAATGATGTTCTTGTTGTTGCAAATAGGAATTATTGCCCGTAGGTTTCATTGTTCTTGATATAGATTGCAATCCTTCTTGCCCTATTATTCTTGGTAGACCTTTCCTTAGAACGGTTGGTGCGATTATTGATATGAAGGAAGGGAATATTAGATTTCAAATTCCATTAAAAAAGGGCATGGAACACTTTCCAACAAATAAAATAAAATTACCATATGAAACCATCATGAGATCCACTTATGGATTGCCTACCAAAGATGGCAATACTTAGATCTATCCTTGCTTTTATGCCTAGCTAGGGGCGTTAAACGATAGCGCTTGTTGGGAGGCAACCAAATTTTATTTTTATTCCTTGATTTTTGCTCCTTTTTAGTAATAAATAAATTATTTAGCCTCTGTTTTGGTTGTGTTTTTTGTGTTTAATTAGTGTTTTTGCCAAGTAGAACCGTTGGGAAGACTTGGGGAAAGTCTTGTTGAACTTGCTGTAAAAAACAGAAACTTTAGCGCTCACGAGAACTGCTGTCATTTTTATTTGAAAAGTGCTATTTAGTTAATTCTTTTTGCAGATTATTAATAGATAAATTCCTCACGTCCAGAAATTTATTTTAGAATTTTTGGGGTTCCATATCTTGTGCTAGCTACAGATTACTACAGACTGTTCTGTTTTTGATAGATTCTATTTTTCGTGTGTTGTTTGCTTATTTTGATGAATCTATGGCTAGTAAAATAGTTTATAATCCATAGAGAAGTCGGAATACAGTAGGTTTAAAACCAATATAAATAAAGAATGAGTTAATTACAGTACCTTGAAGTGGTCTTTTGTTTTCTTTCGCTAACGGAGCTCACGAGTTTTCTATTTTGAGTTTTGTGTTGTGAAGTTTTCAAGTTTTGGGTGAATTCTTTTGATGGATCATGGAACAAGGAGTGGCAAGAGCCTAAGCTTGAGGATGCCCATGGCACCCCCAAGATAATCCAAGGACACCAAAAAGTCAAAGCTTGGGGATGCCCCGGAAGGCATCCCCTCTTTTCGTCCACTTCCATCGGTAATTTACTTGGAGCTATATTTTTATTCACCAACATGATATGTGTTTTGCTTGGAGCGTCTTGTATTATTTGTGTCTTTGTGTCTTAGTATGCCACAATCATCCTTGCTGTACACACCTTTTGAGAGAGCCATACATGAATTAAAATTTGATAGAATACTCTATGTGCTTCACTTATATCTTTTGAGCTAGATAATTTTGCTCTATGTGCTTCACTTATATCTTTTGAGCTAGATAATTTTGCTCTATGTGCCTCACTTAGATCTTTTAGAGCACGGTGGTGGATTTGTTTTAAAGAAACTATTGATCTCTCATGCTTCACTTAAATTAATTTGAGAGTCTCTTAATAGCATGGTAATTTGCCTAATAATAATATGCTTGGTATTCAAGATTTGTGAAACTTTCTTTTGAGTGTGTTAAATACTAAGAAAAGATTGAAGCATGATAATTGTTTTGAGATATGGAGGTGATAATATTAAAGTCATGCTAGTTGAGTAGTTGTGAATTTAAAGAATACTTGTGTTGAATTTTGTGATTCCCGTAGCATGCACGTATGGTGAACCGTTATGTGATGAAGTCGGAGCATGATTTATTTATTGATTGTCTTCCTTATGAGTGGCGGTCGGGGACGAGCGATGGTACTTTCCTACCAATCTATCCCCCTAGGAGCATGCGCGTAATACTTTGATTCGATAACTTCTAGATTTTTTCAATAAGTATATGAGTTCTTTATGACTAATGTTGAGTCCATGGATTATACGCACTCTCACCCTTCCACCCTTGCTAGCCTCTCTAATACCGCGCAACTTTCGCCGGTATCATACACCTACCATATACCTTCCTCAAAACAGCCACCATACCTACCTATTATGGCATTTCCATAGCCATTCCGAGATATATTGCCATGCAACTTTCCACCATCTAGTTCATCATGACACATCCATCATTGTCATATTGCTTAGCATGATCATGTAGTTGACATAGTATTTGTGGCAAAGCCACCGTTCATAATTCTTTCATACTTGTCACTCTTGATTCATTGCATATCCCAGTACACCGCCCGAGGCATTCATATAGAGTCATACTTTTTTTAGTATCGAGTTGTAATCATTGAGTTGTAAATAAATAGAAGTGTGATGATAATCATTCAATAGAGCATTGTCCCAAAAAAAGGGGCAATGCTACTATCCTTTTTTCCACACTTGTGCTTCAAAGTAGCACCATGATATAGCGAGTCTCATATATTGTGCTTCAAAGTAGCACCATGTTCTTCATATAGAGAGTCTCATATGTTGTCACTTTCATATACTAGTGGGAATTTTACGTTATAGAACATGGCTTGTATATTCCAATGATGGGCTTCCTCAAATTGCCCTAGGTCTTTGTGAGCAAGCAAGTTGGATGCACACCCACTAGTTTCTTTTGTTGAGCTTTCATACATTTATAGCTCTAGTGCATCTGTTGCATGGCAATCCCTACTCACTCACATTGATATCTATTGATGGGCATCTCCATAGCCCGTTGATACGCCTAGTTGATGTGAGACTATCTTCTCCTTTTTGTCTTCTCCACGACAACCATTCTATTCCACCTATAGTGCTATATCCATGGCTCACGCTCATGTATTGCGTGAAGATTGAAAAAGTTAGAGTATGAAACAATTGCTTGGCTTGTCATGGGGTTGTGCATGATTTAAATACTTTGTGTGGGGAAGATGGAGCATAGCCAGACCATATGATTTTGTAGGGACAACTTTCTTTGGCCATGTTATTTTGAGAAGACATAATTGCTTTGTTAGTATGCTTGAAGTATTATTATTTTCTATGTCAATATAAACTTTTGTCTTAAATCTTTCTAATCTGAATATTCATACCACAATTAAGAAGATTTGCATTGAAATTATGCCAAGTAGCACTCCGCATCAAACATTCTCTTTTTATCATTTACCTACTCGAGGACGAGCAGGAATTCAGCTTGGGGATGCCTGATACATCTCCAACGTATCTATAATTTTTGATTGCTCCATGTTATATTATCTACTGTTTTGGACTATATTGGGCTTTATTTTCCACTTTTATATTATTTTTGGGACTAACCTATTAACCGGAGGCCCAGCCCAGAATTGTTTTTTTTTTGCCTATTTCAGTGTTTCGGATAAACAAAATATCAAACAAAGTCCAAACGGAATAAAATCTTCGGGAACGTGATTTTCTCACCGAACATGATCCAGGAGACTTGGACCCTACTACAAGGGATCAAAGAGGAGGTCACGAGGGTGGGGGCGCCCCCCCCCCCCCCCAGGGCACGCCCCCTGCCTCGTGGGCCCCTTGGTGCTCCACCGACATACTCCTTCCTCCTATATATACACACGTACCCCCAAACGATCGGAACAGGAGCCAAAAACCTAATTCCACCACCGCAACTTTCTGTATCCATGAGATCCCATCTTGGGGCCTGTTCCGGAGCTCCGCCGGAAGAGGGTCGTCATCACGGAGGGCTTCTACATCATCATAGCCTCTCCGATGAAGTGTGAGTAGTTTACCTCAGACCTTTGGGTCCATAGTTAGTAGCTAGATGGCTTCTTCTCTCTCTTTGAATCTCAATACAATGTTCTCCCCCTCTCTTGTGGAGATCTATTCGATGTAATCTTCTTTTTGCGGTGTTTTTGTTGAGACCGATGAATTGTGGGTTTATGATCAAGTCTATCTACGAATAATACTTCTCTGAATTCTTTTATGTATGATTGGTTATCTTTGCAAGTCTCTTCGAATTATCCGTTTGGTTTGGTCAACTAGATTGGTAGTTCTTGCCATGGGAGAAGTGTTTAGCTTTGGGTTCGATCTTGCGGTGTCCTTACCCAGTGACAGAAGGGGCAGCAAGGCACGTATTGTATCGTTGCCATCGAGCATAACAAGATGGGGTTTATTTCATATTGCATGAATTTATCTCTCTACATCATGTCATCTTGCTTAAGGCGTTACTTGTTTTTAACTTAATACTCTAGATGCATGCTGGATAGCGGTCGATGAGTGGAGTAATAGTAGTAGATGCAGAATTGTTTCGATCTACTTGTCACGGACGTGATGCCTATATACATGATCATGCCTAGATATTCTCATAACTATGCTCAATTCTGTCAATTGCTCAACAGTAATTTGTTCACCCACCGTAGAATAATTATGCTCTTGAGAGAAGCCACTAGTGAAACCTATGGCCCCCGGGTCTATTCTCATCATATCAATCTCCATCACTTTAATATAGTTTTGCTTTTTACTTTGCCTTTACTTTTTACTTTGCATCTTTATACCAAAAATACCAAAAATATTATATCTATCAGATCTCACTCTCGTAAGTGACCGTGAAGGGCTTGACAACACCTAATCGCGTTGGTTGCGAGTAGCTATCGCTTTGTGCAGGTATGAGGGACTTGAGCGTGGGCTCCTACTGGATTGATACCTTGGTTCTCAAAAACTGAGGGAAATACTTACGCTACTCTGCTGCATCATCCCTTCCTCTTCGGGGAAAACCAACGCAAGCTCAAGACGTAGCAACATACTAGGCATCGGTGCCTTCGAGGAACTCGGCGTGTCCAAAACATAGTAGAACAAGGCCCCGGTTGCGGTCGTGTGGACGTTCAGTGAAGACGAACTTGCCGGTCAAAAACAAATTGAAAACTAGACCAAGGAGGCCTCGGGTGGGCAGCAGGAAGGCAGTTCAGGGCGTGGTGCAGGGCTGCAGACCGAGGTGGTACTTGCCGGTCTCGATAAGGGCGTTCCTGGTCTTGAGGAGGTCCCCGAAAGAGAGCTTGGCGTCCATGGGGACATGGAGCTGCGATCTTGGTGTCGGGCAGGGGATCGAAGCCTCGAAGGTCTTCGAGGACTGCGTGCGAGACTGCAGCAGGAGAGGCCGGAGTTGGGCGGATGGCAAACCCATTCCTGGCAGCGGTGCGGGAAGCCGGCGTTGGCTTGAGGCGTCGGTGAAGGAGGCGGAGCAGAGGCGCGGTGCTGGAGCTTGAGGACGCGGGGTAGCGACGGTGGAGGCACTGGCTGGTCGTTTCCTCGAGCAGGAGGCAGGGAAGGAACCACGCAAGGGAGGAGGTCGAGGGCGAGGCTCGACGGCTCCGGGTGGCGCGCAGCAGAAGGAGCAGCTCCGGCAGTGGCGGTCGCTGGACGGCGCAGCAGCGGCATGGGAGGTGAGGAGGCGGCGGAGCAGGCTCGTCGGCATTCGAGGGAGGAGCTGGCGATGGGGGCTCTGCGAGGAGAAGCAAGAAGAGAGGTGGCGCGGCGTACGGGAGAGGTAGCGGCGGCTGTGCTAGGCGGCGGAGCTGCGAGTCCTGGTGGCGGGGCCGAGAGGACGAGGCCGAGGGAATCGGGGCGAGGGGTGCAGCGCGAGGGAGAGAAGTGGATCGGGCGAAGGGATCGAGCAGGGGAAAAGGGTCACGGGCGGGAGGAGGGGTCGAGCGCGGTGCCTCCTCTCCTGGCGGCGCGAGGGAGGGATCGAGAGGGAGAGGTGCGCGAGGGATCGGGCTAAGGTAGCGCTAGGGTTAGGTGGGTGCGGCTGGGCCTTGGGCCATTGGTGGGACGGGGCTGCTGGAGATGGGCCTAGGCTTCTCTCTTCCCTCTTAATTCTTTAGCAGAAAAACATTAGTGAATAAAAAAGAAGAGAGGGTTAGGAAAAGAATTGGAGCATGGGGTTAATTTTCTCAGACTCAAAAAAATGAGCTTAATCCAAGAAAATAGAAGTTAGCAAGAATGCAAGATTTAAATTCAAACTCATTTGAATTTAATTCAAATGGTTTGAACTAGGACAAGGTTTAGGAGTGGCCAAAAATGTTGAGAATTTAGGAGGAGCCTCGATAAAAGAGATGAGAGATATTGGCAAGGTTTGAAGGTCAAACTCGAACAGGAATAGACATGGGAATTATTTTGCACGTGTGTCAAGGTAATTCCACATTAATGAAATGTTTAATATAGCTCCCTACTATTGGGAGGATATGTTTTAAAGAGAATCACCATGTGAATTCCCTCGGTTTAAATGGACCGAAGATCCATGCAATTTATTTAAGTGAGTTTTAAAACGGGTTGCATGATGACATGATGCAATGCACATGATGCAAGGATGAATGCAAAGAACCAAACAAATCACACGACGAAACCCGGAAACCCTGGAAGGCATCTGAAGCTCCGGTCTTGGGGCGTTACAACACTCCACCACTACGAGAGGATCTCGTCCCGAGATCTAGGATGGCACCAGAGTGAAAGGAAGAGGAAGAGAAGAGGTAAAACTAAGTTGCTCCTTTGACAAACGAGTGAAACCAAAGAACCTTGAAAAGGTTAAACAAATTGAAAGAAAGAACGCAACGGAGATGAACGAAGTTGAAAACACTCCGTTAGGAAAGAGGACCAAGGAAGAACAAATTTGGATAGCACTCCGGTTGAAAAGTGATATGCAACTTGATAAAATGAAAAGAACTTGAGCAGAGGGCACAACACTTCGGTTAAATGGTTAAGCACGAAAAGAACACGATCCTAACAACTTGAGATGATGAGAGAAAAGAGCAACATCCCAATGTCTCCGGAACGAATGAGAGAATGGAATGGACGAAGGGAAACAAGATCTTGAGAGAGCACCCTTACAAAAAATGCTAGAACGGAGTTGTTGGAAAACCAGCAACGAAAAGAATAAGCTTGATATGGTCTTATGGAATACATCTCAAATTATGAGGTGACAACCTGCCACTCACGGGAAAAAGAATTGGATAGATATGAACAAGGAGATGAGAAACTTATCTCACCGGAAGGATAAATGAAGAACTTGGGTCATTTATGAGCACCATAAATAGCAACAATCCTTAGGGAAGGCTTTAGGTGAAACATGACACAAGATAACTCCAATGAAGATGTTGATGAATTTAAAATACCTCATTCTTAACAACATGTGAATCATGAAACATGAACTCAAATTATCAAGAATGACATAATACCACCTCCAATGATACGGTAGAAAGAATTGCACTCTGGATTGCAATATGAAGAATGCTTGAAGTATAGCTTGGAGGATCATAGCTTCGAGAGATATCTTGAAGAACAATTGAAGAATGAAAAGAATCCTTAATGAACCATCATGTAGAGCCTCCATGAAGAACTCCGGTAAACAAAAGGATGATCAAACTAAAGGAAAGAGAAGTTGAAAACACAAGGTGAAGCCTTGCGATGATTTAGATGGAGCTTCGTGGTGATATAGCCGAGAAAAAACTTGGAACTCCGGAAAGAAAGATGAACAAATGAAATCAAGAATCTTGATGAACCTCCGGAATAAGGAATTAATCACTTGGATGAAACAAGAATAAGAATTACATTATGCTTATCCTTCACCAATTTAAATTGATGACAAGCAACGGATTTGGCATACTACTTATTCTCGAAGACAGGATTAAGAGAGATATAGCTTAAACTTGAGAAGGTCTTCAATGAACCACCGGTAGGATTGAAACAACGAATGAATTGATATGATAATGAAGGAAGATAAATCTTTGAACCAACCACCGTAAGAATTGAAAATGAAAGTAGCAAAGGCACAAAACACAACGAATGAAGATACTTTAGGGGATTAATATACAAGTGAACGAAGAGATCTCGAGCTGATTGGAGAATACTTGAATGATGCACCGGTAAGATTTAGAGAATGAGAGCTGAAAGCTGAGAATGAATAAATCTGAGATGATGGGCTCCGGAGAATCAAACTGAAAAGACTCATGAATTTCTCCGGATGGGTAAAAAGAATTCTCACAATCGAAAAACAATTATGAGAGGATGACATCAATCTAGAACCATGAATCTTGAAGAGAATGGAGCAAGATTTAAGAGAAACTCTTCTTCGGTCTTCAAAATCCAAGAATGACGACGAGAAACACCACCATGAATTGTTAAGATGCTCCGGGATGCAAATTAGAAAAGTTGAACCAATGGTGATAAGAATTTGATATATCTTGGAGAAAGGCATTTGACTGATGATAACTCATCCTTACGTCAAACTTTGAAATGAATTTGAGAATAACTCCGGGAAAATTAGAAGAGTCAGATAAGATCCTGGGAAAAGACCTATGGGTTAGGGCCCACTCAAAAGAAACACCGTAGAACGATTTAAAAGAGAGAATGCACTGGTTGAATTAAATGGCTAGAATGAGATAACAACCTTGAAATAGGTTGAACTGATCTTGAATGACAAGACGAGCCTTCTCAGATATCTTTAGCACTCCGGAACAATAGAATAGCAAGAGTGGATGATTAAGAGGTGCACCGGCATGAGAACACATTTGAAACGAGGAAAAGGATGTGATCACCATCGAAAGATTGCATTGAAAACACCGGGGAAGATAAAAGAACAAAGAATGATAAGCTTGAAGCTTCCTTTGTCATCTTCATTAGAATCATCGGATAAGAACATTGACGGAAAAGAATGGAGAGAGTTCTCATCAATAACATGATAGTTGATTAAGAAACCTGAGTCCTTGAAGAAAAAGGGTGGGTGGGCGGGAAAACAAAGGCAACTTGGAGACGGATGAAACAAACACTGTTACAAAGAACTGAAAATTGAACTAGCGAATGTAGAAATGATCAGATCCACCTGAAGAGAAGCACACCGGTTGAAAAGGATTGGCCTGACAATCTCGATTATCATGAAGAATTGGTATTCCCATAGAAATATGAGAACACCGCTTAGGAAATGTATGGAATCAACACTTGACTTCGAAGCAACTCGAATACCACAATCAATACAAAAACAAAGGATTGGCTCGCAAAATAAGCCGGAACAAACATATGATAGAGATTTTGTCCGAAGTTTTCGTGGTGGGGACCACACGGGCTCGATCGTACAGCACCATCATGTACAAGGAAGTGCACATGACATACGAAGCGTCCCCGAGTCAGCATAGCCAAGGACTCTTCAAGACACAACGAGACCACTGTAAAACCAACCGTGGATAGGCGGACCACTAGACGGCGAACCCCAATTTCATATCATACATCTGTCGGAAAGATATCCTAGGAGCTACTTGAATTCACACTTATAAACTCCCGAAACTTTCTAGTTATGCAATCAGGTGTTGGGGATACAGGGGAAGCATAATATCTCACCCAAAACTAGCAAATCCTACATCCAGCTGTATCCATCCTTCAACACATAACCAAGAAACCTTCGGAAATCATTTACCTCAACCTTCGAAAAACATCCGTTATACGAGTTATGGCAATACTCCCAAACTCCCGCCACAGTACTGGGTGGCGTCGAGGTTATCTCACCAACAACTGCATAAAAGAGATTTTCGATGTCGGCGAAACTTAGGTATTCCAGAACTGCAACGATAGAATTGTGACGACAACACCTCGGAGCTCAACTCCCCGGGACACTGCCACAACCCCTAAATGTCAGGAGGCACCAAGAACAATGTTCTCGTCACAAAACCATCAGAACGATTCCAAGATACCCACATGATCCTAAAAAAATTTAGTGAAATTTGAGAAGAGAAGAGTCAAAACTCTACGTCAGGAGGCCTCACCAGAGCGATTTAGGGACTGAGGAGTAAAAAGAATCCTACTCTCTGATATATATAATCCTATAAGACTCAAGACATTTTTCTAGACTCAACAACGTCAGCGATTCGATCAAGCAGGGGGCTCCTAAGTCGGGGAAGGCTCTGATTACCAACTTGTAACACCCACGATGCGGCTATATCTCCCACGTGTCGGAGCACGACTTAGAGGCATAACCGCATAGTCGGCATGTCGCAAGAGGGGTAATCTTAACACATCCCATGTACTGAATAAGAAAGAGGTACAGAGTTGACTTATAATCGCCACTTCACACAATACATGAATAAAGCATTACATCATCCAGATACAATCAAGGTCCAACTACGGAACCAAAAACAAAGAAGACTACCCCTAATGCTACAGATCCTCGATCGTCCCAACTGGGCTCCACTACTGATCAACTGAAAACGGAACAACATAACAAACACGATCTTCATCGAGCTCCTCCTTGAGCTCGGTTGCATCACCTGCATGGTATCATCGGCACCTGCAAACTGGTTTTGGAAGTAATCTGTGGGTCACAGGGACTCATCAATCTCACACCCTCGCGATCAAGAGTATTTAAGCTTATGGGTAGGAAAAGGGGGGTAGTGAGGTGGAGCTGCATCATGCACTAGCATATATGGTGGCTAACTTGCGCAAATGAGAGCGAGAAGAGAAGCAAAGCATGGTCGTGAACTAGAAGTGATCCTGAAACTACTTACGTTCAAGCATAACACAAGAACCATGTTCACTTCCCGGACCCCGCCGAGAAGAGATCATCACGGCTACACACACGGTTGATTCATTTTAAATTAAGTTAAGTGTCAGGTTTTCTACAACCGGATATTAACATATTCCCATATGCCCATAACCGCAGGCACGGCTTTTGAAAGTTCATAACCCTGCAGGGGTGTCACAACTTAGCCCATCACAAGCTCTCACGGTCAACGAAGGATATTCCTTCTCCCAGGACGACCCGATCAGACTCGGAATCCCGGTTACAAGACATTTCGACAATGGTAAAACAAGACCAGCAAAGTTGCCCGATGTGCCCACAAATACCGATAGGAGTCACACGTATCTCGTTCTCAGGGCACACCGGATGAGCGCTCCGTACAGCTAAAACCAAACCTCGAGTTCCCCGAGGGGGCGCTGCAAAGGACTCTAGTTTGGACCAACACTCAAAGGAGCACTGGCCCAGGGGTTTAAATAGAGATGACCCTTGAGTCTGCAGAACCCAAGGGAAAAAGGCTAGGTGGCAAATGGTAAAACCAATGTTGGGACTTGCTGGAGGAGTTTTATTCAAGGAGAACTGTCAAGGGGTTCCCATTATAACCCAACCGTGTAAGGAACGCAAAATCAAGGAACATAACACCGGTATGACGGAAACTAGGGCGGCAATAAACACCAGGCATAAGGCCGAGCCTTCCACCCTTTACCAAGTATATAAGATGCATTAATTAAATAAGAGATATTGTGATATCCCAACAATAATCATGTTCCAACAAGGAACCAACTCCAATCTTCACCTGTAACTAGCAATGCTATAAGAGGGGCTGCGCAAAGCGGTAACATAGCTAAACAAGGTTTGCTAGGACAAGGTGGGTTAGTGGTTTGACATGGCAATATGGGAGGCATGATAAAGCATGTGGTAGGTATCGCGACATAGGCATAGCAATAGAGCGAGCAACTAGCAAGCAAAGATAGAAGTGATTTCGGGGGTATGGTCATCTTGCCTGAGGTCCCACAAGGAAGAAGAACGAGTCCATGAAGAAGACAAATGGATGGAGTCGAACGAATCCTCACAAACGCGACGTTATCAGAACTGAACCGAAGAAGCAACACCAGAAAGAAGCAAACAACATGGTAAACAACCATCACATAATCATGGCATGATGCACAACCAAGTTTCATGCATGTCCGGTTTAATGAAGCATGGCATGGCAAAGTTCACAAACAACACTACAAATTAAGTGGAGCTCAATATGCAACGAGTTGCATATTGACGAAACACCACAATAATTATTTAGTTCTCTCCCGTTTTTGTACCCAACAATATTAAATGTTGTTAAACATGGCAAGAGATGAAGCAAAAGTAAACTACACAATCTAAGCAATTTAAATGGGGCCGGAAACATCAAACAACAATTCTGGTAAATCCACATATGCATTTAGCAATTTAAAGCAAACAACAATTTAAACACTCTTGATGTTGTTAACATGCTGTGGATGGCATTTGCAAGTTTTATGCAATAATTATGAAAATGTTGATAAGAGCATGATATGAAGCATTTTGTCATCGTGGCGGAAACAAAAGGGGTGCCACGGCGACGATAACAAAATGGTGCCACGGCGATGTTCCGGTTCCGACAACTCATTGAGACATCGATGCAAAAGAAAGTGACAGGAGTGTGTCATGCAAGGATGGTGGGGTGATCTCGGATACCGAGTTCCCACATGTCGGTGGCAACGCAAAAGAGGGGCAACTTGCACCGATAGTTCAGACTCAAGGCAAAACAAGGGTGCATCTCATACAACATGCATTCATTCGTTCACGGGCGTTGTCTCGAGGTTATACCTTCGAAGCATGCGTTATCGGAGGGGTTCGAGTTCGATGCGGTGTAGGGGAAGTAGACATTCTTGGGACATTCGTAGTGGAAGTAGTTGTTCTCGCATGCTCTAGGGTCGACGGTAGAGGTTCTCACGATCTCGACGACGGTAGTGGTACATGTTTATCATAGCACGAGTTTCCATAGATGTTCATGTCATCGGTGTCATGGTACTTGGGGTCTTCGGACTTGCCGGTCCCGTTCTTGCGATGGTAGTCGTTCACGTTCGTTCAGAGAGGTACTTGATGACTCCAACGTCTTCGGGGCGACGGTAGTGGTACACACGAGGGTAGACGAACTTGACGGATCCGAGGGCTCCGGACGTCGTGGTACTGGTCGATCCGGGTCTTGAGACATACTAGGCATCGGTGCATTCGAGGAACTCGGCGTGTCCAAAACATAGCAGAACGAGGCCCCGGTTGCGGTCGTGTGGACGTTCAGTGAAGACGAACTTGCCGGTCAAAAACAAATTGAAAACCAGACCAAGGAGGCCTCGGGTGGGCAGCAACAAGGTAGTTCAGGGCGTGGTGCGGGGCTGCAGACCGAGGTGGCACTTGCCGGTCTCGGTCACGGCGTTCCTGGTCTTGAGGAGGTCCCTAAAAGAGAGCTTGGCGTCCACGAGGACATGGAGCTACGATCTTGGCGTCGGGCAGGGGATCGAAGCCTTGAAGGTCTTCGAGGACTGCGTGCGAGACTGCGGCAGGAGAGGCCGGAGTTGGGCAGACGGCAAACCCGTTCCTGGCAGCGGTGCGGGAAGCCGGCGTTGGCTTGAGGCATCGGTGAAGGAGGCGGAGTAGAGGCGCGGTGCTAGAGCTTGAGGACGCGGGGCAGAGACGGTGGAGGCACTGGCTGGTCGTTTCCTCAAGCAGGAGGCAGGGAAGGAACCGTGCGAGGGAGGAAGTCGAGGGCGAGGCTCGATGGCTCGGGGTGGCGCGCGGCAGAAGGAGCAGCTCCGGCAGTGGCGGTCGCTGGACGGCGCAGCAGCGGCATGGGAGGTGAGGAGGCGGTGGAGCAGGCTCGTCGGCGTTCGAGGGAGGAGCTGGCGATGGGGGGGCTCTGCAAGGAGAAGCAAGAGGAGAGGTGGCACGGCGTACGGGAGAGGCAGCGGCGGCTGCGCTAGGCGGCGGAGCTGCGGGTCCTGGTGGCGGGGCCGAGAGTGTTGGGGAACGTAGCAATAATTCAAAATTTTCCTACGTGTCACCAAGATCAATCTAGGAGATACTAGCAACGAGAGAGAGGGAGTGCATCTTCATACCCTTGAAGATCGCTAAGCGGAAGCGTTCAAGAGAACGGGATTGATGGAGTCGTACTCGTCGTGATCCAAATCACCGATGATCCTAGCGCCGAACGGACGGCACCTCCGCGTTCAACACACGTATGAAATGGAGAGATGTCTCCTCCTTCTTGATCCAGCAAGGGGAGAGGAGAGGTTGATGGAGATCCAGCAGCACGACAGCGTGGTGGTGGAAGCAGCGGGATCTCGGCAGGGCTTCGCCAAGCACCAACGAGAGGGAGAGGTGTCACGGAGGGAGAGGGAGGCACCAGGGACTTGGGTGCGGCTGCCCTCCCTCCCCTCCCCTATATATAGGGCCCCTAGGGAAGGCGCCGGCCCTAGGAGATCCATCTCCAAGGGGGGGCGGCGGCCAAGGGGGGACTTGCCCCCCAAGTCAGGTGGGGCGCCCCCACCCCTAGGGTTTCCAACCCTAGGCGCAAGGGGAGGCCCATGGGGGGCGCACCAGCCCACCAGGGGCTGGTTCCCCTCCCACTTCAGCCCATGGGGCCCTCCGAGATAGGTGGCCCCACCCGGTGGACCCCCGGGACCCTTCCGGTGGTCCCGGTACAATACCGGTGATCCCCGAAACTTTCCCGGTGGCCGAAACTGGACTTCCTATATACAATTCTTCACCTCCGGACCATTCCGGAACTCCTCGTGACATTCGGGATCTCATCCGGGACTCCGAACAACTTTCCGGTTACCACATACTAATATCTCTACAACCTTAGTGTCACCGAACCTTAAGTGTGTAGACCCTACGGGTTCGGGAGACACGCAGACATGACTGAGATGACTCTCCGATCAATAACCAACAGCGGGATCTGGATACCCATGTTGGCTCCCACATGTTCCACGATGATCTCATCGGATGAACCATGATGTCGAGGATTTAATCAATCCCGTATACAATTTCCTTTGTCTATCGATACGATACTTGCCCGAGATTCGATCGTCGGTATCCCGATACCTTGTTCAATCTCGTTACCGGCAAGTCTCTTTACTCGTTCCGTAACACATCATCCCATGATCAACTCCTTGGTCACATTGTGCACATTATGATGATGTCCTACCGAGTGGGCCCAGAGATACCTCTCCGTTACACGGAGTGACAAAACCCAGTTTCGATTCGTGCCAACCCAACAGACACTTTCAGAGATACCCGCAGTGCACCTTTATAGCCACCCAGTTACGTTGTGACGTTTGGTACACCCAAAGCATTCCTACGGTATCCGGGAGTTACACAATCTCATGGTCTAAGGAAATGATACTTGACATTAGAAAAGCTTTAGCATACGAACTACACGATCTTGTGCTAGGCTTAGGATTGGGTCTTGTCCATCACATCATTCTCCTAATGATGTGATCCCGTCATCAACGACATCCAATGTCCATGGTCAGGAAACCGTAACCATCTATTGATCAACGAGCTAGTCAACTAGAGGCTTACTAGGGACATGGTGTTGTCTATGTATCCACACATGTATCTGAGTTTCCTATCAATACAATTCTAGCATGGATAATAAATGATTATCATGAACAAGGAAATATAATAATAACTAATTTATTATTGCCTCTAGGGCATATTTCCAACAGAGAGGACGAGGCCGAGGGAATCGGGGCGAGGGGTGCAGCGCGAGGGAGAGAAGTGGATCGGGGGAAGGGATCGAGCAGGGGAAAAGGGTCACGGGCGAGAGGAGGGGTCGAGTGCGGTGCCTCCTCTCCTGGCGGCGCGAGGGAGGGATCGAGAGGGAGAGGTGCGCGAGGGATCAGGCTAAGGTAGCGCTAGGGTTAGGTGGGTGCGGCTGGGCCTTGGGCCACTGGTGGGACGGGGCTGCTGGAGATGGGCCTAGGCTTCTCTCTTCCCTCTTAATTCTTTAGCAGAAAAAAATTAGTGAATAAAAAAAGAATAGAGGGTTAGGGAAAGAATTGGAGCATGGGGTTAATTTTCTCAGACTCAGAAAAATGAGCTTAATCCAAGAAAATAGAAGTTAGCAAGAATGCAAGATTTAAATTCAAACTCATTTGAATTTAATTCAAATGGTTTGAACTAGGACAAGGTTTAGGAGTGGACAAAAATGTTGAGAATTTAGGAGGAGCCTCGATAAAAGAGATGAGAGATATTGGCAAGGTTTGAAGGTCAAACTCGAACAGGAATAGACATGGGAATTATTTTGCACGTGTGTCAAGGTAATTCCACATTAATTAAATGTTTAATATAGCTCCCTACTATTGGGAGGATATGTTTTAAAGAGAATCACCATGTGAATTCCCTCGGTTTAAATGGACCGAAGATCCATGCAATTTATTTAAGTGAGTTTTAAAACGGGTTGCATGATGACATGATGCAATGCACATGATGCAAGGATGAATGCAAAGAACCAAACAAATCACATGACGAAACCCGGAAACCCTGGAAGGCATCTGAAGCTCCGGTCTTGGGGCGTTACAATGTTACCATCACATAGCGATTTCCAATGTGAAATGAGTCTACAAAATAATAAATGAAGACATATATGTTACCACACCTATAACATGCATATGTTACTAGTCTACAAAATAATAAATGAAGACGTATATGTTACCATACCTATGACACTACCTATTACGAAGGTAGTAACATAGACTAGACTAGTAACATATGCATGCTACTAGTCTAAATTACTCTCCACTGTGATTACCTTAGTTCCCTGCTCAACAAATCATCGGGCAAGACACATAGCTCTCGTGCCGGTTTTTTTTGAGGGGTAAAAACCTACCTTATTCATCAAACTCCACATGAAGTGGGATACACACTTGGTCATGGGGAACACCATACCAGACATGGCGACACGGACCTCTGGAGAGTGCAAATTTTGCTAAGCGATGTGCTTCATAATTAACAGCACGACTTTCAAAAGAAAAATTACAAGAAAAAGTAGAGGCTTTGATGTTGATCTCATTGATGACGGCGCCATAAGCCCCGCGTGCCCTTCTGTTGATGTCTAACACGACCTGTCGACAGTCCGATGCCACGATGAAGTGATGAATGCCCAGATCCTCCGCCAGGGCCAAAGCTTCCCTACATGCTATTGCCTCCAGTGTTGGGGGATCATACACTCCTTCAACTACAAGGGCCGAGCTTCCAATGTAGTTGCCCCCTTCATCTCTACAAACAGCCACCTCTGAACCACCTCTCCTCACGCGGACACCCGCATCAACATGGATTTTGTGGTGTCCAGGAGGTGGTTTTTTTGGTTTTGCCTGAACTGGCCGTGGCACCGTGCCATTAATGTTTTGGTTCTGAGCTGTATTTTGTATGATCGCCAGATCTTGCAAGTACCTCTCGATGAAGCCATGGGTTGCTTGAGGGCTCTGGAATATTGCTTCATGGATAGCTTTCCGCCGAGCATGCCATATGGACCAAAGAGTTACAACCATTGTGATAAATTGGTCATGTGTCAGCAATCCCATAAGTGTAAAGAGCCAGCTCTTCACCTTTGGTTTGGTATTAGATGTGATTTTATATGTGATCTCCTCTTCCGCTAGTGCCCAAGCGCTTCTCGAAGATGTGCATTCAAGGAGAGAGTGCCGCCATGAGTCCTGAACCCCGCATAAACCGCAGGTGCTTGAGTTGGCCATATGACGGTGTGCTCGTACATCATTGGTTGGGAGCGAGTGTTTTGATAATCTCCAAAGGAACATACGAATCTTCCCAGGGACTGATGTTTCCTAGATATACTTCCACTCTCCCTTTTCTGCCCTTGCGTTAGATGGACCAGCTTCTCCGTTTAACCACGCCTCTCTTCTTTGTTTAGTCACCACAAGCATTTTGTAAGCTGATTTAACCGTGAAGGATCCATGCCTTTCATAATGCCAAGACCAGAAATCAGGTCGGTTGCGTGTACAGAGTGGTATTCCAAGGATGATCTCTGCATCCATATGCAAAAAGGTTGCCTGAACTAGTTCTCTGTTCCATGAAGCTGTGGCCATAACGATCAGCTCGGAAACCATTGTAGGTGGGTTCTGAACATGGCAGCCGAGGGGCCGGAGGAACTCCTCCCAAGACAGCCAGTTTTGTTCCCATATATGCGTGGATGCGCTATTACCTATCCGTTTGACAAGGCCCTGCTTTAGAACATCCCTTCCCTCGATCATAGCTCACCATACTTGGCTCGGGTGGCTGCCCAGCTTCGCATCAAGGATGTCATTCGCTGGATAGTATATGCTTTTTAGAATTCGGGCACATAGAGAATCAGGGTGTTGAAGCAGTCGCCATGCTTACCTGGCGAGCATGGCAAGGTTGAAGAGCTCAAAATCCTTGAAACCCAGACCCCCCATGTCCTTAGGTTGAGTCATGGTCTCCCAGGACACCCAATGAGGCTTCCTTTTGCCCTCTTTACTCCCCCACCAAAACTTTCTGATTAGCATGTTGAGATGTTTGCATAGTCCCCTCGGGAGCTTAAAACATGACATTGAGAACACAGACACCGCTTGTGCCAGCGATTTAACCAAAACCTCCTTTCCTATCGTGGACATTGTGTGCTCTATCCATCCTTGTACCTTACTCCAAAGCCTATCGTTTAGATACTTGAACGCACCATTCTTGGAGCTGCCAATGTCAGAAGGCATTCCCAAATACTTCTCATTAAGAGTTTCATTGGGTACCTGTAAAGTATCTTTTATCTCCTGTCTGATCGTGTCTAGCACACCTTTGCTGAAATAGATAGATGATTTGGCATAGTTAATGCGTTGACCGGTTGCCTGACAATAGGTATTCAGAACATGGTACACCTCATTTGCCTCCGCACTATTTGCCTTGAAAAACAGCAGGCTGTCATCTGTGAATAGGAGATGGTTCGCCGGAGGCGCCGTAGGTGCCACCTGTAGACCATTCAGATTGGATGAGTCACTTTTTGATTTGAGGAGGCATGAAAGGCCCTCTGCTGCTATCAAGAACAAACACGGAGAAATTGGATCCCCTTGTCTGATTCCTCTAGATGGTTTAAATTGTTTTAGCTTCTTGCCATTGAACAACACTGAGAATTTGACCGTAGTTACAAGGCTCATCACTATATCAACCAATCGTTCATTGAAGCCCAGCTTCATCATAACTGCCCTCAAATAAGACCATTCAACCCTGTCATACGCTTTCATCATGTCAAGCTTGAGGGCGCAAGATTGGTTCTTCTTAGCCTTATTGCGCTTCATAAAATGCAAACACTCATAGGCTGTAATGATATTGTCTGTGATCATTCTACCAGGCACAAAAGCGGATTGTTCCTCGGATATGATGTCAGGTAGGACTATTTTCAATTTGTTGGCGATCACCTCCGATGCAATTTCATATAGAACATTGCACAAGCTAATTGGACGAAACCGAGACAAGTGTGTAGGGTTTTTCACCTTGGGTATGAGAACCAAAATAGTCTCATTGATGCATTCTGCTGACTCGTTGCCCTCCACAATTTTCAGGACCGCCTTGGTTACATCATCACCGCATGTTTCCCAAATGGTGTTGAAAAAAATGAGCCAGAAATCCATCAGGCCCGGGTGCCTTTGTCGGGAACATTTGAAACAAGGCAGTTTTCACTTCTTTCTGGCTGTACGGAGCGTTTAACATGTCATTCATATCTTGCGTCACTTTGGTCGGTATTGTGTCCAAAACCAGCGCCTTATCTTGGACCCCCTCAGAAGTGTACAGGTGGTGATAAAAGGATGTAGTCAAGCTCTCCATGTCTAGAACATTTTCTGTCGCAGACCCATCCTCTTTTAAAAGTGAATTTATCTGATTTTTCTCCTCCTTCTACTCGCCCGTAGATGGAAAAAATATGTGTTCTTATCCCCATGCATAAGCCATTCAATACGAGCGCGTTGTCTCCATAGAATTTCCTCTCTGTGAAATAATTCTGTCAATCTCTCTACTGTTTTTAATTCCACGTGACTAGGACCAGATCTTCCTCGAATCTCCCATAACTCCTGTAGCTGCCGCTGGAGCTGTTGGATCTCGCGCCGTACATTGCCAAAGTGTGCTCTGTCCCATCCGGACAGATCAGATGATAGCGACCGGAGTTTGTCGCTCAAGGAGATCACCGAGTCGCCCGTTCCAGTTGCCCATGCAGATTCCACCAGCGGCGCCAAACCGGGGTCTCTTTCCCAGGCCAACTCATATTGAAAAGAACGCGGGGCCCGCTGGCATGCAGCCTCATGCACGTACTTCACGTGAATTGGGACGTGATCGCTTGTCGCTGCTAGCTTGTGCTCAAGCTTAGCTGTGGGGAAAGCGATGGACCAGGCTGGGTTTGCCACGCCTCTGTCCAGTCTCACTTTAGTATGCGACCCACCTGCCACCTTCCTTTCGAAGATCCAATCCGTGCCCGTGTAACCTATGTCAGATAGGCCGCACGTATCCAGAGCATCCCTAAAGGCATCCATCTGTGCTTGACTTCTGTTCCCTACTCCGTCATGTTCATGTGTATGAAGTACCTTGTTAAAATTGCCTAAGACTAGCCAGGGTATATTGTTAGAGCCGACAATTCCCCTAAGCGTGTCCCATGTCTTATATCTTTCGTTTACTTGGGCTTCTTCGCAAACGAATGTAACCCTTGTTTTAACATCCATCAGATCGTTAATGACTGCATCAATGTGATACCTAGAGTACCCGATAACCTCAAGCTTTATTTCTTCGTTTCAAAACATCCCTAGTCCACCACTTCTACCAGAACTACTATCAGCAAAACTCTTATTAAAACCTAATGAACCAGCCAAGTTTTCGACTCTAGTTCCCTCTATTTGGGTTTCAAGGATACAAAGTACAGAGGGGGCAAGTTGCCTCGTTAGATCACGAAGCTCTTTAACTGTCGCAGGTTTGCCAATCCCGCGACAGTTCCAGCATAGCAGACTCATTGCGCTACGCGTGACCCTGTCAGGGAGCCCGCCAAACGCGCATCAAGATTTTTGGTCACCGCTGCATTCTCCTCACTGTTCTTCTCAGTTGTGTTCGAGTTTTGCTTGGTTCTCTTTGGCTCTTGTACTGAAGAAGGGCTGGGCAGTATCTGTGGGGGTGGAAGCAGCAACGGGTTGTTGGCATTGCTGCTTGCATGCGCCAATGTCAAGGATGAGTTGGTTTCACTTGCCATACCCCCTCTCTTCCTGTTATTTTCAGCCTCACTCATGGATACATCAGAAGCGGTGTTGGCTGTATCTTCCTCACTGTATTCTTCCATAGAATTTGCCTGAGAAGAGCCCCGACCACGCCCTCTTCCGGACCGGCCTCTGCCACGGCCTCCTCTTCCTCCATTGCTGTCAACTTGCCCTCCTCTTCCTCCATTACTGTCAACTCGCCCTCTTCCGGACCGGCCTCTGCCACGAGCTCTCGCGCCGGGTGATACCCCGCAAGAAAAATCAAAACAAATCGGCCCGGTGGGTCGCGACCCGGCCCACTGTGACGAGTTCTATTCGACCCCTCAACTACAGCGAGCGCCCTTCCGTTCCTCCGCCTCGGCCCATCCACCCACGTCGACGACGAGCTCTCCCCTCTCGTCCCGTCTCCTCCCCCTCGCGACGCCACCGCCGCGTCGCCGGTCGCGGGCTCGCCGCCCCAGGTAGGACGTAGCTAGTCACCCCGCCCGGCCCCGATGGCTGAGGAGCTGGTGCTCGACACGGCGATCCGGGACTGGGTCCTCATCCCGCTCTCCGTGGTCATGGTGCTCATCGGCGTGCTCCGCTACTTCGTCTCCAAGCTCATGCGCTCCCCGCCGTCGGCCTCCCCCTCCCCCGACCCCAAGACCGTCAAGGAGGGGTGCGTACTCTCGCCCTTCCCCTCCCCCTCCCTCCAATTCCGTCCCGATCTGGCCCCCGACTCGCCCGATCTGAGCGATCTGGATCGAGGAGCTAGCGGGAGCTTGCCTGTTTGAGATTTCTGATAATTGCTGCCGTTGCTACTGAGCTGCTGTCTGCTGATGTGGCTGATTCGAGGGTGTTTTGGCTTTTGCAGGCAGGTCGTCATCAGGGCGAGGAACCTGAGGAACGGCGCGCAGTTCATCCCGGCCAAGGCCTTCAAGGCCCGCAAGCTTTATTACACCAACGGGGTAATTCCACTAGAAGCATCTGTGTTTGATACTAAAGCCCAATTTAGGAGACATCAGTCGAGCTTAGTCCTTTAGTAGTTAGGATCCAGAATAGAGGGTGCACAGAGCAGTATTGTGATGGACGTCAGAGTTGTGGGTTGGCAGGGTTGATTTGATGATTGCTTGCTTGAATATCACGTTTTCCTTCTCAAACTGTTGGAATAATATGGTGAGTGTATACCTTTGTGACATTCTTGATTGTATTGTAGGAAGCCGGATTGCTTCATGTTCCTAAAGAGGATGCCCAGAAGGCTCAGGCGGCTATGTTTTCGGACCCAAACATGGCCATGGATATGATGAAGAAGAATCTCTCCATGATAGTTCCACAGGTTCAATGACATGGAAATTGATTTACCTGTATCGCAATTACCACTACCTTCTACTAACACACTGTGTCATCCTTCTGCAGACACTTACATTTGCATGGGTGAACTTCTTCTTTTCCGGTTTTGTTGCAGGTATGTGCTTTGCCATGTATAACATATATGAATGTGATGCTTGCTCTCTTCATATGCCTTTTTCCATGTTCTTACATTTGTTTCGTGCTGTTGTAAGATCATCACTTTTAAATTTTCATGTACAAATGTGTGCCAAATTTCAAGTCAGTAAATCTATTGTATGCAATGTTGTTTCCATTGAAGGAACTCGTGATTTTCACTTAACATTTTGGCTTAAGTGCATGAGTAGATCCAAACATGCTTCTGTTTCACTGAACATTTTGGCTTGAGTGCACGAGTTGACCAATCTTTGTGCTTCAATGGTGAACCTGGTACGGTTCATCAGTGGCGAAATTTGCATATGATGTCACGAGGAGTATATTTTGTTGTGCTCGTTCAGCTGTGCTATTAGCTGAATTCTGTATGCCTTAGAAATTTGTAGTTCAGATGTTCACATACTCTAATTTGCAATTATTCACTTTGCACCGTCTTCTGGACTGTGATCATGGGACTTTTTGTAGTACAACTACAATTCTAGAAGAAAATGATGTTTTAAGATCTAGAAGTTTATGATAAGTTCAGAGGGGTTTATGGCTGATGTATGCGCATATGCAATTATGCATTATCCTTTTCTGTTTTCTTACGATCTTAGCCTTGTACTCACATATCTGCTGATCTCTTTTCAGCCAAAATCCCCTTTCCATTGACTCAACGATTCAGGGGAATGCTGCAAAATGGGATAGACCTGAGTACTGTTGATGTGAGCTATGTTAGCAGCCGTTCATGGTGTGTAAGAAACTGATATATTTTTATTAGGTATTTCCAGGGTCTAAATGTCTTAACAGTTTGCTGTTTTGATAGGTACTTCCTCAATTTATTTGGCTTGAGGGGTCTTTTCAGTCTCATCCTTGGTGAAGAAAATGGTTAGCACTTTATTACACTCCTACACAAACATTGCGATATTTATTGTTGTCATAACCGTTTTCCTTATGGTTTATGCAGCTACTGATGATGCCCAAAAGATGATGGCGATGGGTGGTGGAATGGGCTTTAATCCAGCAATGGTATGAGAACCTTACTCTGTATTTGAATTCATGATGTTTAACCCTGTCTTATACATATAAACGTGTATGACACTGCACTTGTAATTTCACAAATTCACACACATAAGATAATGCACATTTGTTTTATATGCACTGCCCTTATAACAAATCAGATCGAATTTGTTTCCAAAAAATTGCTGTATGCTTGAAGAAGCTTGTATGGATGATGTTTGGGTTGCATTCAGGGTTGCATGTATTGTAACGATGATTTGTATAGTGAGGATATTGGTGATCGCTGTTATTTACCGACCTTTGATCATTTGGTGGACCGTCGATTAGCTGGCCTGGCCTTTCAAATTTGATTGAAATGCTACTCCAGGTTTTTAGTAGCTTTTCAAGTGTTCTGCTGTGCATTGGCATTGCAACTGTATGCTTTCCTCTGCTTCGGCTGTGCCCCTTGATCTAGGAAACTATCAATTCACATGGTTGTGCCCTTGTGTCATTCTGTGTCCCAGAGTATCACAATCTGATGTTTTACAATGTTTGGGTTGGTTCTTATTGTTGGTTTTACCTGAGTGTTTCAGTGATTTATCTGTGTTAGACTTACTAGCACAGAAAGACCTCACCATTTTCATTTGGCCATTTTCAGAGCTTGAGCGCAGAGAAAGACAGCCTCGACATCATCCAGCATGACTGGGCTTTACCGAAGATGGAGCGTCATGCCGAAGAGGTGTTGAGGAAACTACTGAAGAATTGACCTGAACAAGCACGACTAGGCCCTGCAAGTTTTGTTTTTAGCTTGTTGACTCAGTTATACATCTGTAATTGTATTGTTTATTTACGAGCGCTACTCATTACGAAGCCGTGAGATATCTTTTTCACTCATGTAGTCTGGCAACACTAGTAGAAAAGGATGTATTCCATATCATATTTCCCTGTAACGCACGAGCTGCTTTTGGTAATCCAAGGTGACATTCTCTGAAAAAAAGAAAGATTAAGTTGTCCGCATTTGCTGTTTGGAAATTGCCTGAAAATGTAATTCGGGTCAGTCAATTTTGTGGGAGGAGGTGGAGAAGGGGCGCCATGTCAGTGAGCCGGAGGCAGGAACGCTGCGGTGAACGGCCGCGAGGCACTGGTTGCAGGAGAAGAGGAGGTTGGGAGGGAAAAAACTGGAGGAAGAAGTCCTATTGTGATCCAATGGTTAGCAAAATCGGCTCACTTTTGCCTGGAGGGAAAAAACTGGAAGAAGTCGTGTAGCGATCCAATGGTTAACAGTGTGACTTTGCTAGAGAAGCATGGTTTGCCCATCCTTAGTACCTTAGAAGTGATCTTTTAACTGAAAATCATCTTTCTATGCGAAGTGTTATACTAGCCCTGCTTAATATGGACCACCCATTTGCAATTATACCCAATATTTTCAATTTTCTATGGTGTATATGGAAGTCCAGATGTGATTGTCTTTTTGATAGGAGGCGCCTACTCCCACACCAGATACACAAGGCTGCCTTAGCTTTGGACTATCAACAAAAGTTTCTAGTGGCTTCCTTGGATGATCGCAATGTCAAAATACTAATCCTCATACCCCTGTACTATTAGGTTGCCGCCGCAAGGATGTACTCTTAAATCGGATCTTCTTGTTGATGGTGCTAAGATCTATTCTGATGCTTTTTTTTTTTGAGAAACGATACTTCTTTTACGTGTTCAAAAGTTCCAGGTTTACCAAATGGCAGCGTTCTCAACTTCTTGCAGGACCACAGGAATGTCGAAGTACAGGTCCATGCCTCAGCCTGGATCACAACTTTGCCCCTTCAAGCAGAAGCGTTGGCTCTCCTTCTTACTGCCAAGATTTCGCAACTCTTGCAGGTATCTCAGCCAACTTTCCTGGCGGACAACATTTCTCTGGGGAAGGCGGTGTTGCTGCTGACTCCACTCCGTGGGCAATCAGAGCATCGCTTGCAAGTTTCCTCAGGACTACTGATGATCTCCATTCGTAGGTGTTCCACATTTCAGTGTGAGATTAATGGAATTGCTCACAATGGTGCTCACCAGGTTCTTAGTAGTGCAACTGAACCTCTCTTTAGCTGCTTTGGTTCAGCTGACAGGAAAATGCTCTGCCTGTAATTTCCATCCTCTCTACCTTGTCTCTACGATGCTCTGTACTACATGCTGTATTCTGCTACCGAGCTGAATACATTGATGCCTCGTGCGCCTTTCCTTGTTCAAAATAAAAATAAAAATGGAGGGTTTGTGCTGCTCAACCTTGCCATTATGTAAATTAAATATGGCCACGCGCATATTTACACACTTATGTAGATATTTTGTACTACTAGTTGTATTCTGTCACACTTCACAATGCTGCATTAGCCTACTTACACACATCACCAGCCAGAATGGCAGACTCTACACACACCACCAGCCAGAATGGCAGACTCACATGACGGGGTAGCTCGCGAGCAGAGCGACGCCGCACAGGCCGGTGGGCATGCCGGCGTCGCGCTGCAGACGCATGTAGCCGGCCTCGCCCCACCCCGCCCCCCACGAGTTCTTGATGATCCAGTACTTCCCGGACCCCTCGTCGACGGTGGCGTTGGTCTCGCCGTAGCCCACCACGGTGACGCCGTGGTTCACCTGCGCGGTGCAGGGCCCCGAGAAGACGCCGCCACCGTAGAGCTGCCACACGAAGCCCCCCGCGTCGACGGCCACCGACACGGGCTGCGCGGCGGCGGCCCACAGCAGGTCCGGCTCGCTGTTGGCCGTCACGTTCCGGTACCCGGCGATGCTCACCGTGGTCTCGTTGAGCTTGGCCGTCTGGCAGACGCCGTTGACGCCCAGGTACGGGTAGCTGGCCTCGGTGGTCAGGCCGTGGTTGTCCATGACGAACTCGTAGGCCCAGCTCATGAACCCGCCGGCGCACCCCACCGCCTCGGCGTCGCAGTCCACCAGCTCCTGCTCCGACAGCGACACCAGCTTCCCCTTCTTGATGTGGTTCAGCCCCTCCATGGCCGCCACCGCCGCGAACGCCCAGCACGAGCCGCAGCCGCCCTGGTTCTTCACCGGCACCACCGCCCCTTTCTTCCTCCAGTCCACCTCCTTGGGCAGAGTACTATTATCATTGTCAGCCTCTTTTTCAGGCATTGTCACCTGCGAAAATGATCATTCCAAGACCAAAACATTTGTCAGACAAACGCAGACATATCAGTATATAGACATCACAAAATGATTTTCCAACTTTCAACGATGATCCAAGAATCAAAATTCAAAACTATTAGTATCAAACATGTACATAATTCGAGAGAAGAAAGCATTCACGCACGGGGGCAAAGTTCTCTGTTCTCGGAGCGCGCCGGCCGGTTCGCCCCGGAGCGCCTAGGCCGAGCACCTTGGCCCTGAACTCCTCGTTCGTCAGGTCGGCGAACTTGTTGTCGGTCAGCGTGTAGCTGTGGCCACCGGAGTTGAACTCCTCGATGAGCTCAACGTTCTTCCTGTACACCTCGAGCCTCCTCTGCTTCTCGCCGGCGTCGGTGTAGGCGCGGCCGTGCTTGCCCATCCACTGCTCGAACCTCCTGACCATCGGATCATCGTCGGCAACAGCGAGAGCGGCGCAGGCCGAGACGAGCAGCAGGAGAAGTAGGGAGGGCCTGGCCATTGCTGGAGCTATCGGCCTTCGAGAGAACTGAGGAGGCAGGAGTATGCATGAGCAGGCCGTTATGGGCTGTTTATAATTTTATTTGATGTTGTTTTTGGCATTTAGTCCGTTTATCATTCGATGTGTGTGATTTGGGGGTGGTCTGGTGTGCAAGCATGCACAACTGCATGTGATCTGTGCTGCAAAGAGCAACAGGTCGGGCAGTCACAAGGTTCTATAATTACAGTAGGATCTCAGAAAGAGTATCACATCATCTTCAGAGTCAGTGAACTGCATGCATAGAGTAATAGTAACTCCCAAGTTCTTCCTGAATTCACGAGACGCCCACCAGAATGTGCACCTCAACAGTTTATCACTGTCCCATATGTCAGAAGGCTAACAAGCAGGGAATAAAGGCTAGAATGCATATGTATTTCATGTTCAGTCGAGCAACAAGAAACGGCATTAAGGAAAAATACAGCTCTTGGAACAACACACTAGTCTTTCTGAACATTGGCAACGGTTTGCTTCTGACCATACATAGCAACTTGTCGCATCTAGAGTTTGAGATCATGGCGTCGGCTCGAGGTCATGGCATCGGCGGCAAGGCTCCACGGCATTTAGCTTGACTCTGGAGGGAACCTTTGGCTCAACATATGTCCTGATAGCCGAGAGCCCCTTACGAGCTTCCGCCAAAAAGTCCAAGTGCAACAGCAAGCACTTGCCAGTACTGTTGGATGAGCAGCTGGCCCAAGGATGCCCTCGTGTCGTGTCCAATGTAAGGCATTCGAGTGACGTCGCATTCTCAATGATATGGCATGTCAGCTCAACCAAGCTCTTCGCCGAGGAGAAACCGATGATCTTCACTGTCTTAAGGTTATCATGGCGGTGTCCTGGTACCTGCCTCAAATTTGAATGGTCTCCCACGATTGACTCATGCTTCATGTCTTTCTGCAACACCTGAAGATATAACAAGCCAAGATACTTGGATTAATGGATTCACCATTGTTTAATGTGACATCTTTGCAGGATTAACAGTGACTTACATTCAAGAAGAAAGTATCCAAGGAAGGAGCAGCATCAAAGAAGGATATGAGAGAACAATAGTCATAGGCCGGCGAAAATGTCACTGTACAAAGACTGACACTCAAGTACTTGAGGTGTAAGAATTTGCTAGGCAGCATTGGTGTATCGACCATCTACACAAAGATATATTGTTAAAATATGCATATCACAGCTGGTATAAGAATTTGCATATTTAGAGTATACCTCACTACATGAACTCAGGGAAAGATCTTCAACATTTGGCAAGCTCAATGGGAGATCAGCACGAGCATAACATACAGCACCAGGATGGGACATGCCGAGCTTCTTCAATTGCAATGCTACTCCAAATGATATCTGTACCTGGTGGGAATCATGAAAATTAAAACTGACGAGGTTTGGAGCTTCTATCCCTATCACCTGTAGAGACCTGCATTCAAACACCTTCAGGTATCTGAGCTGTTGCAGATGGAACGGAATCTTAAGGCAAGTTAGCGGACTGCATTGTGAGAGTCGCATCCATTGGAGAACAAAGCAATTGTGAAGAAGGCACCCCAGCTGCTCCTCTGTGATACAGACATAACACAAATCAATCCTTGTCATCTTTTTTAAGCCAAGTTCAACGCTGGGAGAGAAAACACAATGGGAAAGGCGTAGATGCTGCATCGAGTTTCCATTCCCATTAGCTAAAAGAGACCATGGGAAGTTGTAGTATGTTCCCGATGCTGAAGATAGCTGAACAGTGAGTTCTTCAATCCCAGGTGTAAGCTGAACAGTGAGTTCTTCAATCCCAGGTGTAAGCTGAACAGTGAGTTCTTCAATCTCAGGTGTAACAGCTGTCTGAAGCCACCTATCAACATTGCTGACCATGGCATTGGAATAACGGAAAACAATCCTGAGTGTCTTCACACCAATGCGTGAGCGGTTTTTTAAGATGTGGTCAACTTTTTTGGTGAAATTTCCTATTTCATCCTCTCCACACGGATTCATATTCATGCCCAGTGCTTCCATACTGAATGTAAGATTTGGATGGCATCTCCATAAACTTAGAAAGGCACGAGACACGCAAGCAGCTCGGGCAGCATCTCGCATTGGTAGTAGGGAATGTATATGACACCAGATGTCCTACATGTACAAGCATGTGAGGCCAAATGCTTATTTCAAATGGATAAAAGAAGAACAAGCCAGAGAAGAGCATAGAACCACGTCCAGAGAAGTACAAGCCACTGCTAAGAGAGGAGCTCTATGAAATGAGGAATTATATCTAGTCCTTATTGAGATAGCAGGGTAGCAGGGGATCTAACACTCCGTTATGACCGGCATAGGGGCTTAGCCTAGTGGGTTATGGCCCAAGTATCTTAATTAGGGGCTTAGCCCAATTATCTTATCGTATTAGGATTGTTTGCTTAGGAGTCAAGTAAACCTCTCTATATAAGGAGAGGAGATGTATCAATCTAATCAAGCAAGAAGCAATCAATATTTGCTCGGCTTCCCTTAGGGAGCCAGGAGACCTAAACCCTAGCCGCCTCCTGCTTTCGCCGCCGCTGCTCCCGTCACAAGGACGGCGCCACGCCGCCGGCCGCCGCGCACCAGCCCTCGCCCTTCCCCCTCCTTCCCTTACAGGCTACGCCCTAGACCGGGTAGAACCCTAGTTTCTACCAATTTGGTATCCAGAGACTCGGGTTTGATCATGTCGTGTCAACACCCACGCCGCCGCTGCCCATCATCACCACCGCCCCGATGACCACTGCCGGGTCCCCAACGCCGCCGGCCCCGATCACCTCCGCGCCGCCGGCCCCCGTCACTTCCGCGCCGCCGACAACCTCCGTCTTCACGCCGGAGGAGATGACCAGCACCCTGCGGGACCTCGTGACGGCCGTCCAGGGCATCTCCCTGTACTTGGCCGGCCCGCACACCACCCCGCCGGTTGCGCCCCCCGCCTACAGCCACCCGGCGGCGCAGTGGCCGATCCAGAACGCGTCGGGCGCGAGCGGGATGCCCCTGCTGCCGTTCCAGGCGGGCTACACCGGCGGGCCCCCGCCGCCGCTGCACCTGCCCTGGTACTCGGTACCCGCGGCTATCGCCGGGGCCCATCCGTCGTTCCAGCCGCCGCCCGCCCCAGCGCCGTCCTGGCCGCAGTGGCCCGCGCCCGTTCTCGCGGCGCCGCCCGCCCCTCCCGCGCCCGCCCCAGCCGCGCCAACCGCGCCGGTCCAGCTCCCACCGCCGCCGCCCAGCTCCGGACTGGGCCAGTCCACACCGGGAGGACTTCCGATCCAGCAGGTCTGGTTTCCACCGTCACCGTCCCCGATCCCTGCCTGGCTAACCGGGACGTCACCACCGCCGGTGTACACAGAGGTCGGGGATCCACCGGTACCCACGCTGCAGTCTGGGGCCTCGTCCGGCTCCGCGAGGGCCTACGACGGCCTCCCCACCGTTGACCGGGCGCCGTCATCATCACTGCTCCGCACCGCCGAGCCGGTCGGCCATGGCGCGCTGACCCAGACGCCGCCACGGTTAGCCAAGATCGATTTCGCCACTTATGACGGCATGGAGGACCCACCTAACTGGCTCAACCAGTGTGAGCAGTTTTTCCGTGGCCAGCACGCTCGTGTCGGAGCGCACTTGGCTGGCATCCTACCACCTCCGCGGTGTAGCCCAGACCTGGTACTACGCCCTCGAGCGGGACGAGGGCAGCATGCCCCCTTGGGAGCGCTTCCGCGAGCTCTGCCTCCTTCGCTTTGGGCCTCCGGTTCGCGGGAGCCGCCTGGCGGAGCTCGGCCGCCTTCCCTTCACCTCCACGGTGCAGGACTTCGCCGACCGTTTCCAGGCCCTGGCATGCCATGCGTCGGGCATGATGGCGCAACAGCAGGCCGACCTCTTTGTGGGTGGACTTCCGGATCACATCCGCGTGGACGTGGAGCTTCCGGGACCCCAGGATATCTAGACAGCCATGTACTACGCCCGCGTGTTCGAGCGCCGCGCGGTGGCCGTCCAGCAAGAGTCGCCGTCCCGGGCCACTGGGTCGCTACCCTGGCCAGATCCTGCTCAGGGTCGGCCTGCTCAGGCTTTCGCGGCACCCCTCGCCACGACCGCGGCGCGCCCGTTCCGCCGGCTCACCACGGCCGAGCTACTCGAGCGTCGCCGCCAAGGGTTGTGCTTCAACTGCGACGAGCCCTGCACACCCGGCCACGCCTGCCCGCGACTCTTCTACCTGGAGGTTGCAGACTACATTCCGGAGGACGCCGTCGCCGCCAACCTTGTCGCCCCGGCTGTCGTGAAGGTGTTTGACGCTGGTTGATCACCTCGAGGAGTTCAGCAAGCGCTTCCCCACCTTACAGCTCAAGGACGAGCTGTTTGTGCAGGCGGGGAGAAGTGTTATGACCGGCATAGGGGCTTAGCCCAGTGGGTTATGGCCCAAGTATCTTAATTAGGGGCTTAGCCCAATTATCTTATCGTATTAGGATCATTTGCTTAGGAGTCAAGTAAACCTCTCTATATAAGGAGAGGAGATGTATCAATCTAATCAAGCAAGAAGCAATCAATATTTGCTCGGCTTCCCTTAAGGAGCCGGGAGACCTAAACCCTAGCCACCTCCTGCTTTCGCCGCCGCTGCTCCTATCGCAAGGACGGCGCCACGCCGCCGGCCGCCGCGCACCAGTTCTCGCCCTTCCCCTTCCTTCCCTTACAGGCTACGCCCTAGACCGGGTAGAACCCTAGTTTCTACCAATTTGGTATCCAGAGACTCGGGTTCGATCATGTCGTCATTAACACCCACGCCGCCGCTGCCCATCATCACCACCGCCCGAATGACCACTGCCGGGTCCCCAACGCCGGCGGCCCCGTCACTTCCGCGCCGCCGACAACCTCCGTCTTCACGCCGGAGGAGATGACCAGCACCCTGCGGGACCTCGTGACGGCCGTCCAGGGCATCTCCTTGTACTTGGCCGGCCCGCACACCACCCCGCTGGCTGCGCCCCCCGCCTACAGCCACCCGGCGACGCACTGGCCGATCCAGAACGCGTCGAGCCCGAGCGGGATGCCCCTGCTGCCGTTCCAGGCGGGCTACACCGGCAGGCCCCCGCCACTGCTGCACCTGCCCTGGTACTCGATACCCGCGGCGATCGCCGGGGCCCATCCGTCGCTCGAGCCGCCGCCCGCCCCAGCGCCGTCCTGGCCGCAGTGGCCCGCGCCCGTTCTCGCGGCGCCACCTGCGCCTCCCGCGCCCGCCCCAGCGCCGCAGTGGCCCCAGTCGCGCCAATCGCGCCGCCCGCACCGGTCCAGCTCCCACCGCTGCCGCCCAGCTCCGGACTAGGCCAGTCCACACCGGGAGGACTTCCGATCCAGCAGGTCCAATTTCCGCCGTCACCGTCCCCGATCCCGGCCTGGCTAATCGGGACGTTGCCACCGCCGGTGTACACAGAGGCCGGGGATCCACCGGTACCCACGCTGCAGTCTGGGGCCTCGTCCAGCTCCACGAGGGCCTACGACGGCCTCCCCACCGTTGACCGGGCGCCGTCATCATCACTGCTCCGCACCGCCGAGCCGGTCGGCCATGGCGCGACGTCCCAGACGCCGCCACGGTTCGCCAAGATCGATCTCACCACTTATGACGGCACAGAGGACCCGCTTAACTGGCTCAACCAGTGTGAGCAGTTTTTCCGTGGCCAGCGCACGCTCGCGTCGGAGCGCACTTGGCTGGCATCCTACCACCTCTGCGGTGCAGCCCAGACCTAGTACTACGCCCTCGAGCAGGACGAGGGCAGCATGCCCCCTTGGGAGCGCTTCCGCGAGCTCTGCCTCCTTCGCTTTGGGCCTCCGGTTCGCGGGAGCCGCCTGGCGGAGCTCGGCCGCTTTCCCTTCACCTCCACGGTGTAGGACTTCGCCAACCGTTTCCAGGCCCTGGCATGCCATGCGTCGGGCATGACGGCGCAGCAGCGGGCCGACCTCTTTGTCGGTGGACTTCCGGATCACATCCGCGTGGACGTGGAGCTTCGGGGACCCCAAGATATCCGGACGGCCATGTACTACGCCCGCTCGTTTGAGCGCCGCGCGGTGGCCGTCCAGCAGGAGTCGCCGTCCCGGGCCACTGGGTCGCTACCCTGGCCAGATCCCGCTCAGGGTCGGCCTGCTCAGGCTTCCGCGGCACCCCTCGCCGTGACCGCGGCGCGCCCGTTCTGCCGGCTAACCTCGGCCGAGCTACTCGAGCGTCGCCGCCAAGGGTTGTGCTTCAACTGCGACGGACCGTACACACCCGGCCACGCCTGCCCGCGACTCTTCTACCTGGAGGTTGCAGACTACATTTCGGAGGACGCCGTCGCCGCCGACCTTGCCGCCCCCGGCTGTCGCGAAGGTGTTTGACGCTGGTTGATCACCTCAAGGAGTTCAGCAAGCGCTTCCCCACCTTACAGCTCGAGGACGAGCTGTTTGTGCAGGCGGGGAGAAGTGTTATGACCGGCATAGGGGCTTAGCCCAGTGGGTTATGGCCCAAGTATCTTAATTAGGGGCTTAGCCCAATTATCTTATCGTATTAGGATCGTTTGCTTAGGAGTCAAGTAAACCTCTCTATATAAGGAGAGGAGATGTATCAATCTAATCAAGCAAGAAGCAATCAATATTTGCTCGGCTTCCCTTAGGGAGCCGGGAGACCTAAACCCTAGCCGCCTCCTGCTTTCGCCGCCGCTGCTCCCGTCGCAAGGACGGCGCCACGCCGCCGGCCGCCGCGCACCAGCCCTCGCCCTTCCCCTTCCTTCCCTTACAGGCTACGCCCTAGACCGGGTAGAACCCTAGTTTCTACCACACTCACAACAGGCATTCTTCTTCGGACAGTTAGAACAAAGCAAAGCTACTGATGCAGTAGGACTGTAGCAGGTTGCAGCACTAAAGAAATGTATGTTTATACTGTACTTCTTATTTAGCTAGCACAGGTCAACCAACTGGTGAACAAACATGCAGTATAAGTTATTTCCATTATCAGCATCTCACAACGTACCTCCAGAAGTTGTGGCCTGGAGTATTCTGTTCTTTCGCCCTCCCTTTCAACCCATGAACTAATCGATCCATCTGCAACACATAATGCATGATTATCATCAAACCAACATTAGAGAAGGAAATATCAAGGCATTGTTTGGTTACATGAGAAAAAAATACACCCCGGGATTGGGTTGATCCACTGCCATCACCCAATCCCCACAGTGATCAATCCCTTCCAACTACCTTAAACCCCGCCACCTCAAATTTTGTTTGGATAGTGTAAGAGGAACAGGTTCAACAAGTCTATTCTCGTTTGCCTTAGGCTAATTACACTTGTGTGGGTAAATGACATATTTGGCGTGGAAACATGATGCACCTTGGCAAACCAAGACTACCTTGACAATGAAAACTTTAAGTACACTCTCGTTTTTTGCATCCAAACTGATTCTCCATGGTCCATACAGATCAAACAGAAATTGAGAAAGAGTAAAATAATTGCTAAAAAAATACACACTGATATCTGGCAGAACAAAAATGAAGCCTAACAAGACTATATGAGCATAGTAACTTCATCTGCTGGAATGGAAGTCATAAAGCATTTCTACACACCCTCAACTGGTCGAATAGGAAGCACCATGTGGCAGCGCTGGTCTCTTCTTTCACCCTCAGCTCATCTGAATCAGTAAAGTTACTACGAATTAATAAGGTTGGCAAAAGCAAAAAGGAAACGCAGTACTGGAAGAAGAAAATTCAGACAATTTTATAATTTGATAACAGACCAGCGATATGTAATCAACAGGGGTAAATTGCCATGACTAAACTGGAAAGAGGTATGTGCTTCTTCATACTTGTTGAGGTTCAAGAATATGCCGAGCTAATAATAATGAATGTAGATTCAATTATCCAACATTAAGAAGCAGCAGATTACTCCTAGTTCAATCCACTCTTCTCATATTCATATTAACAATTGTAAAACAGGCAACTAAATCACCTTACCAAGTCAATCAAAAGCTTTTTTTTTTCTTTTCCTACTAGGAAAGTGCTAATCAAAACAACAAGATAAAAACAGCAATTAAGACAAGATAACAGCTAAGTACAAGATTACAGGAAACATGGTCCTGACAGTGACAGGACACCGCCTGAACTGGAGGACACCGTTAAGAAGTAGTACTAACAAGAACAGCACACATATGCATGATACGTTGAAGGTTCCACCAGGATTCGCAGCTCCAGGGGAAAAAGAACGAACACAGCCCGGAACAAAATCACACGGGGCGCGTCGCACAAAAATCTGGCGTAGGAACCAGGAGGCGTAGGTGATTTGGGGAGCTTACCGGAGCCGAGGCTGGGGACGGGCGGAGAGGGGAACAATGGAGCATTTTGGTGGAAGGAAACACACGACAGGGAGGGGGGTTGGAGACCAACCGGATGAGCTGGCTCCAGCGGAGATAGAACCTTACCGGAGAGAGGGCGGCAGTCGTCGTCGCCGGCAGCGGCGGCACCGCGTCTCCCCTCCTCGGCGTCGCCGTTTCTTCTTGCGCCGCTGCCCTCGCCTCGTTTTTTTTTAATTGAGGTAGGGTTTTCTTGCGCCGTCGCCTTCAGAGGGGCAGCACAGCAGACGTTTTTTTTTTTTTGCACGAGAAGGCAAAAAAAAGAAGGCATCCAACAGCAAAAAAAATTCAAATTTTTGTTGAGCAGCCCTAAAATACTACTCCCTCCGTCCGGAAATACTTGACATCAAAATGAATAAATATACTACAACACTTCGGTTGGGTCTCGATGTGTCAATCATCACCGAGACTAGTCTGGCGATGGACTTTTCAAATGCCAGTTTTGTTCATTGCGGAAGAGAAACCAATCTTGTTGCTGATTGATTAGCAAAGCACTGCTATAGTCCTAGTTTATCTGAATTTTAGGACTCCAATGCCCTGACTTTATTCTTTCACATACTGTAAATGACATGGCTATCATATGAGAAATACAGTTATTTACGTTCAAAAAATATACAACACTTCGGTTGTTGTCGCAAAACAAAAACGGCACCTAAACGCACACCCACGGCCTTTTCAAACCCACCTAGCCGTGCACCAGTGCCGCCGCCTACAGATCCACGACTATCACACCCTTCCAACACTGATCTCGCGGCACCCGACTCACCGACCACTGGACCGACTAATCGCGCCGCCGTTGCCCCTTTCTGCTGAAATTCGACGCGCCCCTGCACCCGGAATCTGATGTCTGCGATGCCACCGTCACACCTGCATCGCCTCTCTTCCTCGCCGAGGCCTTCTTCCCTAGCACCATCACCTCTTCGGCATGCCACCGAAGGGCAAGGGCAAGGGCGGATTCAAGGGGGTTTGGCCCCGGTCGTCCGACAACTATGGCGTCGAGTTCCAGAACGGCGGTTGGAGGTACTGGCTCGGCACCTACCTGACGGCCGACATGCCGCACGCGCCTACGATGTCGCGGTGTGGAAGCTCGTGCCGCCACGCTCGAGGCTAAAATTTTCAAAGATCGAGTCTCGAGCGGATGCGCAGCTTGTCGGGTCACTGGTGACAATCGAGTCTAGCCAGATCAAGCCAGCTACCCGCATTGTTGTCAAAGGTGTGGCACAACATCAGAAAGAGCGACGGGGATGCAATTGTGGTGTTTTGCGAGGGCACATTCAAAGTATGTGCATGCCGAGATGGAGTTCAATTGGAAGAGGGATCTCGAGCAGTCGAAGGGCAAGAATGACGCCGAGGCAGGCCCTTCATCATCAAGGGGAAGAAGAAGGATGCAGGACCCTCCAGCATGGTCAACGTCGATTCCGACGTCAGGGAGTGACGAGTCTGATGATATCGAATTTCGCCCAATCTCGACAATCTTAGCACAGATTGAATTCTTATGAAGGACTTTGGTGGTGATTGTGGTGAATAACTGAATGCCCAATTATTTTGCTACCCAACATGCCATGATTCAGAAACTTGAAATATTGCTGAGCAATATATTGGTACCTACCTATATCAACCATAAAATTTGTCAAACCTCTCATTTGTGGGGTGATACTGATTTGTAGTGGCTGAAGAAACTGTTTTGCTATTTTAACTCTAGGTTGGTCTGTAGCAGGTTATTCGATCACATTCATATATAGCAAGTTTTTAGCGTAGGAATATATTTTTCAATAGTCTAAGAATATATAGTCAGGTTTTAGTTGTTCTCACTCCCTGTTATCCTCAAGTAAAGACATTAATGTGCATTTAAGAAATAATGACAACTTGACTAAGTACCCCATGATTTCATGTAATTTAATTCAGAATGCAGAGGAGCCTTGCTGTTGTTGTTGAAAAAGTTAGAGAATCTACAACCACGAACACCAAATCCGGCCCTGAAACGTCCGCAGAAGTGACAGAACGCGCCCGTGGGTAGTGACTGGTCACACCTCATAATTTCTCCTATGCATCCGAATACCTCATATTTCATCGCTTATATCCATACAAAGAATGCAAAAGAAATCCTATGTACTACGCAACCACACTAGCCTAAAGTACTCTTCGTTGTCGCAGATGTCCATGATCTCCGTCCCGGGCGCCGGGTAGATGGGCACGTAAGAGGGCTCAGGCTCCCCCTCATCCATATAGGCCAGCATCTCGTCGATGCCCACTTCCTGCTCTGCCTGGAGGATACTGTTGGGGAATTGCATGGAAAACAAAAAAAATTACGCACACGCAAGATCTATCCATGGTGGTGCATAGCTACGAGAGGGGGAGAGCATCTACATACCCTTGTATATCGCTAAGCGGAAGCATTTATCAATGCGGTTGATGTAGTCGTTCACCTTCACGATCCGTCCCGATCAAGTACCGAACATACGGCACCTCCGCGTTCAGCACACGTTCAACTCGATGACGTCCTTGCCTTCTCGATCCAGCAAGAAAGGCGAAGTGGTAGATGAGTTCCGGCAGCACGACGGCATGGTGACGGTGGTGGTGAAAACTATTTCCGGGAGAAGGCAAGAGGGGCCGGCGTCCAAGAGGTGGGGCGCGCTAGCCCCATGTGGGCTGGTGTGCTCTCCCTCGTTGGCCCGAACCCCTTCCGGTGATCCGATAAATATCCGGTATCCGGTGCATTCCAAAACTCTTTTGGAGACCAAATATTGTCATCTTATATATCAATCTTTACCTCTGGAGCTCCTCGTCATGCCCGTGATCTCATCCATGATTCCGAACAATATTCGATCACCAACATACATAACACATATAATACTATATCGTCAACGAACGTTAAGCGTGCGGTTTTGGGGAACGCAGTAATTTCAAAAAAAATCCTACGCACACGCAAAATCATGGTGATGCACAGCAATGAGAGGGGAGAGTATCGTCTACGTACCCTCGTAGACCGTAAGCGGGAGCGTTATGACAACGCGGTTGATGTAGTCGTACGTCTTCACGATCGACCAATCTAGCACCGAAGGCACGGCACCTCCGCGATCTGCACACGGCTCGGTGACGTCCCGCGAACTCACGATCCAGTAGAGCTTCGAGGGATAGCTTCGTCAGCACGACAGCGTGATGACGGTGATGATGTTGCTACCAGAACAGGGCTTCGCCTAAGCACCGCTACGATATTGCCGAGGTGGATTATGGTGGAGGGGGGCACCGCACACGGCTAAAGATCAATGATCAACTTGTGTGTCTATGGGGTGCCCCCCTCCCCCGTGTATAAAGGAGTGGAGGAGGGGGAGGGCCGGCCCTCCTATGGCGTGCCCCATGGGGAGTCCTACTCCCATCGGGAGTAGAATCCCCCCTTTCCATGTAGTAGGAGTGGGAGAAGGAAGGAGGAAAGAGGAAGAAGGAAAGGGGGCGCCGCCCCCCTTCCTAGTCCAATTCGGACCAGAGGGGGAGGGGCACGCGGCCTTCCTGGCAGCCCCTCCTCTCTTTCCACTAAGGCCCATAAGGCCCATTAAACTCCCTGGGGGGTTCCGATAACCCCCCGGTACTCCGGTATATGCCTGAACTTCACTCAAAACCCTTTCGATGTCCAAACATAGTCGTCCAATATATCGATCTTTATGTCTCGACCATTTCAAGACTCCTCGTCATGTCCGTGATAAAATCCGGGACTCCGAACTACCTTCGGTACATCAAAACACATAAACTCATAATAACGATCGTCACCAAACGTTAAGCGTGTGGACCCTACGGGTTTGAGAACTATGTAGACATGACTGAGACATGCCTCCGGTCAATAACCAATAGCGGAACCTGGATGCTCATATTGGTTCCCACATATTATACGAAGATCTTTATCGGTCAAACCGCATAACGCTATACGTTGTTCCCTTTGTCATCGGTATGTTACTTGCCCGAGATTCGATCGTCGGTATCTCAATACCTAGTTCAATCTCGTTACCGGCAAGTCTCTTTACTCGTTCTGTAATGCTACATCCCATAACTAACTCATTAGCTACATTGCTTGCAAGGCTTATAGTGATGTGCATTACCGAGAGGGCCCAGAGATACCTCTCCGACAATCGGAGTGACAAATCATATTCTTGATCCATGCCAACTCAACAAACACCAGCGGAGACACCTGTAGAGCACCTTTATAATCACCCGGTTACATTGTGACGTTTGGTAGCACACAAAGTGTTCCTCCGGTATTTGGGAGTTGCATGATCTCATAGTCATAAGAACATGTATAGTTATGGAGAAAGCAATAGCAACAAACTAAACGATCATCGTGCTAAGCTAACGGATGGGTCAAGTCAATCACATCATTCTCTAATGATGCGACCCCGTTAATCAAATGACAACTCATGTCTATGGTTAGGAAACATAACCATCATTGATTTAACGAGCTAGTCAAGTAGAGGCAAACTAGTGACACTTTGTTTGTCTATGTATTCACACATGTACTAAGTTTCCGGTTAATACAATTCTAGCATGAATAATAAACATTTATCATGATATAAGGAAATATAAATAACAACTTTATTATTGCCTCTAGGGCATATTTCCTTCAGTCTCCCACTTGCACTAGAGTCAATAATCTAGATTACATTGTAATGATTCTAACACCCAAGGAGTCTTGGTGCTGATCATGTTTTGCTCATGAGAGAGGCTTAGTCAACGGGTCTGCAACATTCAGATCCGTATGTATCTTGCAAACCTCTATGTCTCCCTCCTTGACTTGATCGCGGATGGAATTGAAGCGTCTCTTGATGTGCTTGGTTCTCTTATGAAATCTGGATTCCTTTGCCAAGGTAATTGCACCAGTATTGTCACAAAAGATTTTCATTGGACCCGATGCACTAGGTATGACACCTAGATCGGATATGAACTCCTTCATCCAGACTCCTTCATTTGTTGCTTCCGAAGCAGCTATGTATTCCGCTTCACACGTAGATCCCGCCATGACACTTTGCTTGGAACTCCACCAACTAACAGCTCCACCATGTAGGGGAACACAGTAATTTCAAAAAAAAAATCCTACGCACACGCAAGATCATGGTGATGCATAGCAATGAGAGGGGAGAGTATGTCTACGTACCCTTGTAGACCGAAAGCGGATTCGTTTATCAACGTGGTTGATGTAGTCGTACACCTTCACGATCCATCCCGATCAAGTACCGAACGTACGGCACCTCCGCGTTCAACACATGTTCAGCTCGATGACGTCCTCGCCTTCTTGATCTAGCAAGAGGGGCAAAGTAGTAGATGAGTTCCGGCAGCACGACAGCGTGGTGACGGTGTTGGTGAAGAATGCTACCTCTTGAGCATTGCGTTGGTTTTCCCTTGAAGAGGAAAGGGTGATGCAGTAAAGCAGCGTATGTATTTACCTCGGTTTTTGAGAACCAAGGTATCAATCCAGTAGGAGACCACGCGCGAGTCACCTCATACCTACACACACAAATAAGAACCTCGCAACCAACGCGATAAAGGGGTTGTCAATCCCTTCACGGCCACTTGCAAGAGTGAGACCTGATAGAGATAATAATAATAAGATAAATATTTTTGGTATTTTTATGATATAGATTGAAAGTAAAGATTGCAAAATAAAGTAGATGGGGAACTTGTATAATGGAGAATAGACCCGGGGGCCATAGGTTTCACTAGTGGCTTCTCTCAAGATAGCATAAGTATTACGGTGGGTGAACAAATTACTGTCGAGCAATAGAAAAGCGAATAATTATGAGAATATCTAGGCATGATCATGTATATAGGCATCACGTACGACTACATCAACCGCGTTGTGCTAACGCTTCTGCATTTGGTCTATGAGGGTACATGGACACACTCTTCCCTCTCGTTGCTATGCATCACCATGATCCTGTGTGTGCGTAGGAAATTTTTTGAAATTACTATGTTCCCCAACAAATTGTTTCTTGACGCCCACTCCAAGTTTCCTGGATCACGTTTGTTCCAAAAATAACGCTCCCAAAGGTTTCATTCCGTTTGGACTCCGTTTGATATTCCTTTTCGGCGAAATTCTAAAATAGGCAAAAAAACAACAATTTGGGCTGGGCCTCCAGTTAATAGGTTAGTCCCAAAAATAATATAAAAGTGTAAAAATAAGCCCATTAACATCCAAAATAGATAATATAATAGCATGGAGCAATAAAAAATTATAGATACATTGGAGACGTATCAAAGAACAATCTCCGCAGGGCTTCGCCTAAGCACTACGAAAACTATTACGGAGGATAAACTAGAGGGGACGGGGTTGCCGGCACACGGCTTGGTGTTTCTTGATGTGTCTTGGGTGCTAGACCTACCCCTCTATTTATATGTTGAGCCTTGGGGTCGAAACTTGGAGTAAAAGCCTCCACAAAGTCGGTTTCACCCGAAAGGCAAGAGTCCTTCTCGGACTCCAGGGCCAGACACTAGGGTTCCCGGCGTCTGGACCCAGACGCCAGGGACCCTGGCGTCTGGCCCCTAGACTCCGCAAAACTTCCTTTTGCGCTTTCCAAAAACCTTGTGGGCTTTCCCCTTTGGCCCAAATAAAGTGTTCTCGTACCCAAACATTTCGGGAAACATCCGGAACCCCTTTCGGAGACCAAACACTATTATCCCATATATCAAACTTTATCTCTGGATCATTCCGGAGTTCCTCGTCATGTCCGTGATCTTATACGAAACTCCGAACAACATTCGGTTACCAACACGGTTGATGTAGTCGTACGTCTTCACGATCGACCGATCTAGCACCGAAGGCACGACACCTCCGCGATCTGCACACGTTCGGCTCGGTGATGTCCCGTGAACTCACGATCCAGTAGAGCTTCGAGGGAGAGCTTCGTCAGCACGACAGCGTGATGACGGTGATGATGTTGCTACCGGAACAGGGCTCCGCCTAAGCACCGCTATGATATTGCCGAGGTGGATTATGGTGGAGGGGGGCACCGCACACGGCTAAAGATCAATGATCAACTTGTGTGTCTATGGGGTGCCTCCCTGCCCCATATATAAAGGAGTGGAGGAGGGGGAGGGCCGGCCCTCCTATGGCGCGCCCCATGGGGAGTCCTACTCCCACCGGGAGTAGGATTCCCCCCTTTCCATGTAGTAGGAGTACGAGAAGGAAGGAGGAAAGAGGGAGAAGGAAAGGGGGGGGCGCCCCCTTCCAAGTCCAATTCGGACCAGAGGGGGAGGGGGCGCGTGGCCTGCCCTGGCAGCCCCTCCTCTCTTTCCACTAAGGCCCATAAGGCCCATTAAACTCCCTGGGGGTTCCGGTAACCCCCCGGTACTCCGGTATATGCCCGAACTTCACTCAAAACCCTTCCGATGTCCAAACATAGTCGTCCAATATATCGATCTTTATGTCTCGACCATTTAGAGACTCCTCGTCATGTTCGTGATCAAATCCGGGACTCTGAACTACCTTTGGTACATCAAAACACATGAACTCATAATATCGATCGTCACCAAATGTTAAGCGTGCGGACCCTACGGGTTCGAGAACTATGTAGACATGGCCGAGACACTTCTCTGGTCAATAACCAATAGCGGAACGTGGATGCTTCCTACATATTCTACAAAGATCTTTATCGGTCGAACCGCATAACAACATACGTTGTTCCCTTTGTCATCGGTATGTTACTTGCCCGAGATTTGATCGTCGGTATCTCAATACCTAGTTCAATCTCGTTACGGGCAAGTCTCTTTACTCATTTCGTAATGTATCATCCCGCAACTAACTCATTAGTTGCATTGCTTGCAAGGCTTATAGTGATGTGCATTACCGAGAGGGCCCAGAGATACCTCTCCAACAATCGGAGTGAAAAATCCTAATCTCGATCTATGCCAACTCAACAAGTACCATTGGAGACACCTGTAGAGCAACTTTATAATCACCCAGTTACGTTGTGACGTTTGGTAGCACACTAAGTGTTCCTCCGGTAATCGGGAGTTGCATAATCTCATAGTCATAGGAACATGTATAAGTCATGAAGAAAGCAATAGCAGTAAACTAAAACGATCAAGTGCTAAGCTAATGGAATGGGTCAAGTCAATCACATCATTCTCCTAATGATGTGATCCTGTTTATCAAATGACAACTCATGTCTATGGTTAGGAAACATAACCATCTTTGACCAACGAGCTAGTCAAGTAGAGGCATACTAGTGACAATCTGTTTGTCTATGTATTCACACATGTATTATGTTTCCGGTTAATATAATTCTAGCATGAATAATAAACATTTATCATGAAATAAGGAAATAAACAATAACTTTATTATTGCCTCTAGGGCATATTTCCTTCAGTCTCCCACTTGCACTAGAGTCAATAATCTAGTTCACATCGTCATGTGATTTAACACCAATAGTTCACATCTTTATGTGATTAGTTCACATCTCCATGCGGCTAACACCCAAAGGGTTTACTAGAGTCAATAATCTAGTTCACATCGCTATGTGATTAACACCCAAAGAGTGATCAAGTTTTGCTTGTGAGAGAAATTTAGTCAACGGGTCTGCCACATTCAGAGCTGTGTGTATTTTGCACATTTTCTATGTCTACAATGCTTTGCACGGAGCTACTCTAGCTAATTGCTCCCACTTTCGATATGTATCTAGATCGAGACTTAGAGTCACCCAGATCGGTGTCAAAGCTTGCATCGACGTAACTCTTTACGACGAACTCTTTATCACCTCCATAACCGAGAAATATTTCCTTAGTCCTTTAAGGATAATTTTGACCGCTGTTGAGTGATCTACTCCTAGATCAAAATTGTACTCCCTTGCCAAACTCAGGGCAGGATATACAATAGGTCTGGTACACAGCATGGCATACTTTATAGAACCTATGGCTGAGACATAGGGAATGACTTTCATTCTCTCTATATCTTTTGCCGTGGTCGGGCTTTGAGTCTTACTCAACTTCACACCCTGCAACACAGGCAAGAACTCTTTCTTTGACTGTTCCATTTTGAACTACTTCAAAATCTTGTCAAGGTATGTACTTATTGAAAATATATCAAGAGTCTTGATCTATCTCTATAGATCTTGATGCTCAATATGTAAGTAGCTTCATCGAGGTCTTTCTTTAAAAAACTCTTTTCAAACACTCCTTTATGCTTTCCAGAAAATTCTACATTATTTCCGATCAACAATATGTCATTCACATATACTTATCAGAAATGATGTAGTGCTCCCATTCACTTTCTTGTAAATACATGCTTCACCGCAAGTCTGTATAAACCCATATGCTTTGATCACTTTATCAAAGCATATATTCCAACTCCGAGATGCTTGCACCAGTCTATAGATGGATCGCTGGAGCTTGCTCACTTTGTTAGAACCTTTAGGATCGACAAAACCTTCTGGTTGCATCATATACAACTCTTCTTTAAGAAATCCATTAAGGAATATAGTTTTGACATCCATTTGCCAGATTTCATAAAATGTGGCAATTGCTAACATGATTTGGACAAACATTTAAGCATCAATACGAGTGAGAAAATCTCATCGTAGTCAACGCCTTGAACTTGTCGAAAACATTTTTGTGACAATTCGAGCTTTGTAGATAGTAACACTACTATCAGCGTCCGTCTTCCTCTTGAAGATCCATTTATTCTTAATGACTCACCGATCATCAGGCAAGTCAATCAAAGTCCATACTTTGTTCTCATACATGGACCCCATCTCAGATTTCATGGCCTCAAGCCATTTTGCGGAATCTGGGCTCATCATCGCTTCCTCATAGTTTGTAGGTTCGTCATGGTCTAGTAACATGACTTCCAGAATAGGATTATTGTACTACTCTGGTGCAGACCGTACTCTGGTTGACCTACGAGGTTCCCTAGTAACTTGATCTGAAGTTTCATGATCATCATCATTAGTTTCCTCACTAATTGGTGTAGGAATCACTCGAACTGATTTCTGTGATGAACTACTTTCCAATTCGGGAGAAGGTACAATTACCTTATCAAGTTCTACTTTCCTCCCACTCACTTCTTTCGAGAGAAACTCCTCTAGAAATTCTTAGCAATAAAATGTCTTGCCTTCGGATCTGTGATAGAAGGTGTACCCAACATTTTCTTTTGGATATCGAATGACGACGCACTACTCCGGGTTTGAGCTTATCAGTTTGAAACTTTTGCACATAAGCATCGCAACCCCAAAGTTTAAAAATGACAGCTTTGGCTTCTTGCCAAACCATAGTTCATACGGTGTCATCTCAACAGATTTAGATGATGCCATATTTAACGTGAATGTAGCTGTCTCTAATGCATAACCCCAAAATGATAGCGGTAAATCAGTAAGAGACATCATAGATTGCACTATATCCAATAAAGTACGGTTATGATGTTCGGACACACCATTACGCTGTGGTGTTCCAGGTGGCGTGAGTTGAGAAACTATTCCGCATTGTTTCAAATGAAGACCAAACTCATAACTCAAATATTCTCCTTGATGTCTACTACACAACCTTCTTCTTGTAGACGTTGTTGGGCCTCCAAGTGCAGAGGTTTGTAGGACAGTAGCAAATTTCCCTCAAGTGGGTGACCTAAGGTTTATCAATCTGTAGGAGGCGTAGGATGAAGATGGTCTCTCTCAAGCAACCCTGCAACCAAATAACAAAGAGTCTCTTGTGTCCCCAACACACCCAATACAATGGTAAATTGTATAGGTGCACTAGTTCGGCGAAGAGATGGTGAAACAAGTGGTATATGGATGGTAGATAAAGGTATTTGTAATCTGAAATTATAACAACAACAAGGTAACTAATGTTAAAAGTGAGCGTAAACGGTATTGCAATGCGTGGAAATAAGGCCTAGGGTTCATACTTTCACTAGTACAAGTCCTCTCAACAATAATAACATAATTGGATCATATAACTATCCCTCAACATGCAACAAAGAGTCACTCCAAAGTCACTAATAGCGGAGAACAAATGAAGAGATTATGGTAGGGTACGAAACCACCTCAAAGTTATTCTTTCCAATCAATCCGTTGGGCTATTCCTATAAGTGTCACAAACAGCCCTAGATTTCGTACTAGAATAACACCTTAAGACACAAATCAATCAAAACCCTAATGTCACCTAGATACTCCAATGCCACCTCAAGTATCCGTGGGTATGATTATACGATATGCATCACACAATCTCAGATTCATCTATTCAACCAACACATAGAACCTCAAATAGTGCCCCAAAGTTCCTATCGGAGAATCACGACGAAAACATGTGCCAACCCCTATGCATAGGTTCATGGGCGGAACCCGCAAGTTGATCACCAGAACATACATCAAGTGAATCACGTGGTATCCCATTGTCACCACAGATACGCACGGCAAGACATACATCAAGTGTTCTCAAATCTTTAAAGACTCAATCCGATAAGATTACTTCAAAGGGGAAACTCAATTCATTACAAGAGAGAAGAGGGGGAGGAGAAACATAAGATCCAACTATAATAGCAAAGCTCGCGATACATCAAGATCGTGCCGAACACGCAAGAGAGGGATCAAACACATAGCTACTGGTACATACCCTTAGCCCCGAGGGAGAACTACTCCCTCATCATGGAGAGCACCGGGATGATGAAGATGTCCACCGGAGAGGGATTGCCCCCTCCAGCAGGGTGCCGGAACAGGTCTAGATTGGCTTTCGGTGGCTACAGAGGCTTCTGGCGGCGGAACTCCCGATCTATTGTGCGTTCTGGAAGTTTTAGGTCACGTGGGTATATATGGGTGCAGGGAGGACGTCGGAGGAGCCACAGGGGTCCCATGAGACAGGGGGCGCGCCCTAGGGGGGGCGCCCCGCACCCTCGTGAGCACCTCGTGTCTCCCTTGACGTGGGGTCCAAGTTCATCAGGTGTGTTTCCTTCCAAAAATAACTTCTCCAGTTGATTTCGTTCCATTTCGACTCCGTCTGATATTCCTTTTCTTCAAAACACTCAAATAGGCATAAAACAGCAAATCTGGGCTGGGCCTCCGGTTAATAGGTTAGTCCCAAAAATAATATAAAAGTGGAAAATAAAGCCCAATATTGCCCAAAACAGTAGATAATATAGCATGGAGCAATCAAAAATTATAGATACGTTGGAGACGTATCAAGCATCCCCAAGCTTAATTCCTGCTCGTCCTCGAGTAGGTAAATGATAAAAAAGAAATTTTGATGCGGAGTGCTACTTGGCATAATTTCAATGTAATTCTTCCTACTTGTGATATGAATATTCAGATCCATAAGATTCAAGACAAAAGTTCATACTGACATAAAAACAATAATACTTCAAGCATACTAACAAAGCAATTATGTCTTCTCAAAATAACATGGCCAAAGAAAGTTATCCCTACAAAATCATATAGTCTGGCTATGCTCCATCTTCACCACACAAAATATTTAAATCATGCACAACCCCGATGACAAGCCAAGCAATTGTTTCATACTTTTGATGTTCTCAAACTTTTTCAATCTTCACGCAATATATGAGCGTGAGCCATGGACATAGCACTATAGGTGGAATAGAATGGTGGTTGTGGAGAAGACAAAAAGGGAGAAGATAGTCTCACATCAACTAGGCGTATCAACGGGCTATGGAGATGGCCATCAATAGATATCAATGTGAGTGAGTAGGGATTGCCATGCAACGGATGCACTAGAGCTGTAAATGTATGAAAGCTCAACAAAAGAAACTAGTGGGTTTGCATCCAACTTGCTTGCTCACGAAAACCTAGGGCATTTTGAGGAAGCCCATCATTGGAATATACAAGCCAAGTTCTATAATGTAAAATTCCCACTAGTATATGAAAGTGACAACATATGAGACTCTCTATATGAAGAACGTGGTGCTACTTTGAAGCACAATATATGAGACTCGCTATATCATGGTGCTACTTTGAAGCACAAGTGTGGAAAATGGATAGTAGCATTGCCCCTTTTTATTTTTATTTATTTTTATTTGGACTTTCTTTTTTTATTTGGCCTTTATTTTTTTGGCCTTTCTCTTTTTTTGGCCTTTTTTTATTTGGGACAATGCTCTATTAATGATGATCATCACACTTCTATTTATTTACAACTCAATGATTACAACTTGATGCTAGAACAAAGTATGACTCTATATGGATGCCTCCGGCGGTGTACCAGGATGTGCAATGACTCATGAGTGACATGTATGAAAGAATTATCAATGGTGGCTTTGCCACAAATACGATGTCAACTACATGATCATGCAAAGACATATGACAATGATGGAGTGTGTCATAATAACGGAACGGTGGAAAGTTGCATGGCAATATATCTCGGAATGGCTATGGAAATGCCATAATAGGTAGGTATGGTGGCTGTTTTGAGGAAGGTATATGGTGGGTTTATGGTACCGGCGAAAGTTGCGCGGTACTAGAGAGGCTAGCAAAGGTGGAAGGGTAAGAGTGCGTATAATCCATGGACTCAACATTAGTCATAAAGAACTCACATACTTATTGCAAAAATCTACAAGTTATCAAAGCAAAGTATTATGCGCATGCTCCTAGGGGGATAGATTGGTAGGAAAAGACCATCGCTCGTCCCCGACCACCACTCATAAGGAAGGCAATCAATAAATAAATCATGCTCCGACTTCGTCACATAACGGTTCACCATACGTGCATGCTACGAGAATCACAAACTTCAACACAAGTATTTCTCAAATTCACAACTACTCAACTAGCATGACTCTAATATCACCATCTCCATATCTCAAAACAATCATCAAGTATCAAACTTCTCTTAGTATTCAACACACTCATAAGAGAATTTTATTATTAATCTTGTATACCTAGCATGTTAGGATTTTAAGAAAATTACCATGCTATTTAAGACTCTCAAAATAATCTAAGTGAAGCATGAGAGTTCATCTATTTCTTCAAAATAAAACTACGACCATGCTCTAAAAGATATAAGTGAAGCACTAGAGCAAATGACAAACTACTCCGAAAGATATAAGTGAAGATCAATGAGTATTCGAATAATTATGCAACTATGTGAAGACTCTCTAACATTTAATAATTTCAGATCTTGGTATTCTATTCAAACAGCAAGCAAAGCAAAATAAAATGACATTCTAAGAATAGAAAACATCATGTGAAGAAGCAAAACTTAGGATCAACCGATACTAACCGATAGTTGTTGAAGAAGAAAGGTGGGATGCCAACCGGGGCATCCCCAAGCTTAGATGCTTGTGACTTCTTGAAATATTATCTTGGTGTGCCTTGGGCATCCCCAAGATTGAGCTTTTGTGTCTCCTTAATTCCTCTCATATCACGGTCTCCCTAAATCTCAAAAGCTTCATCCACACAAAACTCAACAAGGACTCGTGAGATAGGTTAGTATAAACCATTGCCAAAACCCTATCATACTCTACTGTAGAAAATCACTAAAATTATTATTCAACATTGAATACTAAATGCCTCTGCATATTTAATAGTCCTATCCTCAAATAGAATTATTAAAGAAGCAAACATATGCAAACAATGCAAACATAACAGCAATCTGCCTAAACAGGATAGTCTGTAAAGAAAGCAGCAACATCCATACTTCCCTAGCTCCAAAATTTATGTAATAAAATTCCCACTGTAGTAAATTTATCATATCTTAATATGCAAAAGGTTTCAACATTTTATCACATTCTGAATTTTCTAGGGAATTATTGCAACAGCGGTAAACTTTCTGTTTTCAAACAGCAACATGTATACTTGTAACATAGGCATAGTAAAGGCTATCAATGCCACTTTTATTGAAATAAAAGATGCAAAACATTGTTATAAATAACAGAAAGCAAATCCTAACAAAATAAATTGACGCTCCAAGCAAAACACATATCATGTGGCGAATAAAAATATAGCTCCAAGTAAAGTTACCGATGAACGAAGACGAAAGAGGGGATGCCTTCCGGGGCATCCCCAAGCTTAGCCTCTTGGCTATCCTTGAATATTACCTTGGGGTGCATTGGGAATCCCCAATCTTAGGCTCTTGCCACTCCTTATTCCATAGTCCATCGAATCCTTACCCAAAACTTGAAAACTTCACAACACAAAACTTAAAGTAGAAAACTCGTGAGCTCCGTTAGTATAAGAAAATAAATCACCACTTCAAGGTACTGTAATGAACTCATTCTTTATTTATATTGGTGTTAAATATACTGTATTACAAATTTATCTGTGGTTTATAAACTATTTTACTAGCCATAGATTCATCAAAATAAGCAAACAACACAATGAAAACAGAATCTGTCAAAAACAGAACAGTCTGTAGTAATCTGGATCAAACGTGTACTTCTGGAACTCATAAAATTCTCAAATAAATTGCTGGACCTGAGGAATTTATCTATTAATCATCTGCAAAAATAATTAACTAAATATCACTCTCTAAATAAAAATGGCAGCAATTCTCATGAGCACTAAAGTCTCTGTTTTTGACAGCATGATCAACAAGACTTTCCCCAAAGTCTTCCCAACGGTTCTATTTGGCACAAACACTAATTAAAAGCATAAAACCACATCTAAGCAGAGGCTAGATTAATTATTTATTACTAAACAGGAGCAAAAATCAAGGAACAAAAATAAAATTGGGTTGCCTCCCAACTAGCGCTATCGTTTAATGCCCCTAGCTAGGCATGATGATTTCAATGATGCTCACATAAAGGATAAGAATTGTAACATAAAGAGAGCATAATGAAGAATATGACTAGCACATTTAAGTCTAACATACTTCCTATGCATAGGGATTTTGTGAGCAAACAACTTGTGGGAACGAGAATCAACTTGCATAGGACGGTAAAACAAGCATAACTTCAAAACTTTAAGCACATAGAGAGGAAACTTGATATTATTGCAATTCCTACAAGCATATGTTCCTCCCTCATAATAGTTTTCAGTAGCATCATGAATGAATTCAACAATATAAACATAACCTAAAGCATTCTTTTCATGATCTACAAGCATAGAATCTTTACTACTTTCCACATAAGCAAAATTCTTCTCATGAATAATAGTGGGAGTATCATAAGAGACTTGAATATTATAAATTGTTTCCACATTAAAAGAGTAATGTTCAGAAAAGGGGTAACCATAATCATGAAAAGTTTTATAAATATAATCCTCACTAATTTTTATAGCATATGTATCATCACAATAATTATCATAAGTAGGAGGCATGTTATTATCATTATGAGTTTGCATATCAAAATTTGGTAGACTAAAAATATAATCTTCATTAAGCGTAGCATCCCCAAGCTTGGGACAAACATTAATTGCAGCAAATATATTCTCAAATATGTCATCCTCATCAAACATAGCTTCCCCAAGCTTGGGCCTTTTCGTATCATAAGCATAATCACTCTCATCATTAATAGCATGGATGGCACCAGTAGTATAGCAATTATTATATTCTTCCAAGCAAGTGCCAAAAAGATTTTCAAGATCATAAGAAGTATCATTATATTCCACAATTATATTTTCATGAGGCACAATAGTAATAGGAGCAGCATTATTTGGGAGAGATATCTTTTTACCTCTCTTCCTTTTTCTTTTCTTCTTCTTCACCACATCATGTGTGGGTTCAATTCTCTTTTTGGAGCTCCTTATTAATGAGATTGGTTGAATAGGAGGCTCCTTCTCGTTACCTAATTCATCATAAGAAATAATAGGAGGATATTGGGAAGTCTCTTCCCTTTCATTAGTATTCTCTTCATCCTCTATTTGCTTTCTTTTCTTTATGTAATTGGCAATATAAGGATTTTCAATGCAATTCACCACACAATACATATAAATATTTTCTAGATCAAAATCAAGAACTTTATCAAGGGCAAATTTTGGAATATCCTTAGTTATACGTTTCATTTCTTCATAACCCAAAAGAAGGCTAGGCTCTTTATGATGCTCAAGGGTAATAAAATTATCACAATATTTGGACACGACTTGATCATGAAACAAATAGCATTGGAGCTTTAAATGACCATGTTCATTGCAAAGTTCACAAGGAGCACGAAAAATATTGAATCTTTCAGCACATTCATCTAGCTCTTCTTGCAACAATTTGGTTTCTAAGTACTTATGCCTCTTGCAATATCTATCTTCCCTATTTGGTGTGTACTTGCAAACCCAATCTACTCCACAAAAATTGACATGTTTATAGGAGGCATTTTCATCATAATTAGTGCAATCATCATTAGTATTATGGATATTCAAAGAATTTGTACTAACAACATTGCAATCATGCTCATCATTCAAATATTTAGTGCCAAACATTTTATAGATTTCTTCTTCTAGCACTTGAGGACAATTTTCCTTTCCATCATACTCACGAAAGATATTAAAAAGGTGAAGCGTATGAGAAAAACTCAATTCCATTTTTTATATAGTTTTCTTTTATAGACTAAACTAGTGATAAAACAAGAAACTAAAGACTCGATTGCAAGATCTAAAGATATACCTTCAAGCGCTAACCTCCCCGGCAACGGCGCCATAAAAGAGCTTGATGTCTACTACACAACCTTCTTCTTGTAGACGTTGTTGGGCCTCCAAGTGCATAGGTTTGTAGGACAGTAGCAAAATTCCCTCAAGTGGATGACCTAAGGTTTATCAATCCGTAGGAGGCGTAGGGTGAAGATGGTCTCTCTCAAGCAACCCTGTAACCAAATAACAAAGAGTCTCTTGTGTCCCCAACACACCCAATACAGTGGTAAATTGTATAGGTGCACTAGTTCGGCGAAGAGATGGTGAAACAAGTGGTATATGGATGGTAGATAAAGGTATTTGTAATCATTATAAAAACAACAAGGTAACTAATGATAAAAGTGAGCGTAAACGGTATTGCAATGCGTGGAAATAAGGCCTAGGGTTCATACTTTCACTAGTGCAAGTCCTCTCAACAATAATAACATAATTGGATCATATAACTATCCCTCAACATGCAACAAAGAGTCACTCAGAAGTCACTAATAGCGGAGAACAAACGAAGAGATTATGGTAGGGTACGAAACCACCTCAAAGTTATTCTTTCCAATCAATCCGTTGGGCTATTCCTATAAGTGTCACAAACAGCCCTGGAGTCCGTACTAGAATAACACCTTAAGACACAAATCAATCAAAACCCTAATGTCACCTAGATACTCCAATGTCACCTCAAGTATCCGTGGGTATGATTATATGATATGCATCACACAATCTCAGATTCATCTATTCAACCAACACATAGAACCTCAAAGAGTGCCCCAAAGTTCCTACCGGAGAATCACGATGAAAACATGTGCCAACCCCTATGCATAGGTTCATGGGCGGAACCCGCAAGTTGATCACCAAAACATACATCAAGTGAATCACGTGGTATCCCATTGTCACCACAGATACGCACGGCAAGACATACATCAAGTGTTCTCAAATCTTTAAAGACTCAATTCGATAAGATTACTTCAAAGGGGAAACTCAATTCATTACAAGAGAGAAGAGGGGGAGGAGAAACATAAGATCCAACTATAATAGCAAAGCTTGCGATACATCAAGATGTGCCGAACACGCGAGAGAGGGATCAAACACATAGCTACTGGTACATACCCTCAGCCCCGAGGGAGAACTACTCCCTCCTCGTCAGGGAGAGCACCGGGATGATGAAGATGTCCACCGGAGAGGGATTGCCCCCTCCAGCAGGGTGCCAGAATGGGTCTAGATTGGCTTTCGGTGGCTACAGAGGCTTCTGGCGGCGGAACTCCCGATCTATTGTGCGTTCTGGAAGTTTTAGGTCACGTGGGTATATATGGGTGCAGGGAGGACGTTAGAGGAGCCACAGGGGTCCCACGAGACAGGGGGCGCGCCCTAGGGGGGGCGCCCCGCACCCTCATGAGCACCTCGTGTCTCCCCTGACGTGGGGTCCAAGTTCATCAGGTGTGTTTCCTTCCAAAAATAACTTCTCCAGTTGATTTCGTTCCGTTTCGACTCCGTCTGATATTCCTTTTCTTCAAAACACTGAAATAGGCATAAAACAACAAATCTGGGTTGGGCCTCCTGTTAATAGGTTAGTCCCAAAAATAATATAAAAGTGGAAAATAAATCCCAATATTGCCCAAAACAGTAGATAATATAGCATGGAGCAATCAAAAATTATAGATATGTTGGAGACGTATCACTCCTCCATGATCAGATCGCAGAAACTTTATTTTCTTGTTACGATGATTTTCCACTTCACTCTGAAATTCTTTGAACTTTTCAAATGTTTCAGACATATGTTTCATTAAGTACATATACCCATATCTGCTCAAATCATCTATGAAGGTCAGAAAATAACGATACCTGCCGCGAGCCTCAACACTCATCGGACCCCATACATCAGTATGTATTATTTCCAATAAGTCAGTTGCTCGCTCCATTGTTCCGGAGAACGGAGTCTTATTCATCTTGCCCATGAGGCATGGTTTGCAAACATCAAGTGATTCATAATCAAGTGATTCCAAAAGCCCATCAGCATGGAGTTTCTTCATGCGCTTTGCACCAATATGACCTAAACGACAGTGCCACAAATAAGTTGCACTATCATTATTAACTTTGCATCTTTTGGCTTCAATATTATAAATATGTGTATCACTACAATCGAGATTTAATAAACCATTCACCTTGGGTGTATGACCACAGAAGGTTTTATTCATGTAAACAAAATAACAATTATTCTTTGACTTTAAATGAATAACCGTATTGCAATAAACATGATCCGATCATATTATGCTCAACGCAAACACCAAATAACATTTATTTTAGGTTCAACACTAATCCCGAAGGTAAATGGAGTGTGCGATGGTGATCTTATCAACCTTGGAATACTTCCAACACACATCGTCACCTCGCCCTCAACTAGTCTTTGTTTATTTTGCAACTCCCGTTTCGAGTTACTACTTTTAGCAACTGAACCAGTATCAAATACCGAGGGGTTTGCTGTAAACATTAATAATGTACACCTCAATAACTTGTATATCAAACATAACTTTGTTCACTTTGCCATCCTTCTTATCCGCCAAGTATCTAGGGCAGTTCCACTTCCAGTGACCATTTCCTTTGCAGTAGAAGCACTCAGTTTCAGGCTTGAGTCTAGCTTTGGGCTTCTTCATGGGAGTGGCAACTTGCTTGCCATTATTCTTGAAGTTCCCTTTCTTTCCCTTGCCATTTTACTTGAAACTAGTGGTCTTGTCAACCATCAACACTTGATGCTTTTCTTGATTTCTACCTTCGTCGATTTCAGCATCATGAAGAGCTTGGGAATCGTTTCTGTTATCCCTTGCATATTATAGTTCATCACGAAGTTCTAGTAACTTGGTGATAGTGACTAGAGAACTCTGTCAATCACTATCTTATCTGGAAGATTAACTCCCACTTGATTCAAGTGATTGTACTACTCAGACAATCTGAGCACATGCTCACTGGTTGAGCTATTCTCCTCCATCTTATAGGCAAAGTACTTGTCAGAGGTCTCATACCTCTCGACTCGGGCATGAGTTTGAAATACCAATTTCAATTCTTAGAACATCTTATATGTTCCATGGCATTTCAAAACGTTTTTGACGTCCCGGTTCTAAGCCGTAAAGCATGGTGCACTAAACTATCAAGTAGTCGTCATACCGAGCTTCGTCAAACGTTCATAACGTCTGTATCTGCTCCTGCAATAGGTCCGTCACCAAGAGGTGCATCAAGGACATAATACTTCTGTGCAACAATGAGGATAACCCTCAGATCACGGAGCTAGTCCGCATCATTGCTACTAACATCTTTCAACTTATTTTTCTCTAGGAACATATCAAAAATAAACGGGGAGCTAAATCGCAAGCTATTGATCTACAACATAGATATGCAAATACTATCAGGACTAAGTTCATGATAAATTAAAGTTCAATTAATCATATTACTTAAGAACTCCCACTTAGATAGACATCCCTCTAGTCATCTAAATTATCACGTGATCCAAATCAACTAAAACATGTTCGATCATCGCGTGAGATGTAGTAGTTTTCAATGGTGAACATCACTATGTTGATCATATGTACTATATGATTCACGCTCGACCTTTCGGTCTCCATTGTTCCGAGGCCATATCTGCATATGCTAGGCTCGTCAAGTTTAACCTGAGTATTTCCGCGTGTGCAAAACTGGCTTGCGCCCGTTGTATGTGAACGTAGAGCTTATCACACCCGATCATCATGTGTTGTCTCGGCACAACGAACTTTGGCAACGGTGCATACTCAGGGTGAACACTTGTACCTTGAAATTTAGTGAGAGATCATCTTATAATGCTACCGTCAATCAAGCAGAATAAGATGCATAAAGGATAAACATCACATGCAATCAAAATATGTGACATGATATGGCCATGATCATCTTGCTCCTTTGATCTCCATCTCCAAAGTACCGTCATGATCTCTATCGTCACCGGCATGACACCATGATCTCCATCATCTTGATCTCTATCAATGTGTCATCACATGGTCGTCTCGCCAACTATTGCTCTTTGCAACTATTGCTATCGCATAGCGATAAAGTAAAGCAATTATTTGGCGCTTGCATCATATGCAATAAAGAGAGAACCATAAGGCTCCTACCAGTTGCCGATAACTTTAGCAAAACATGACCATCTCATACAACAATTTATATTTCATCACGTCTTGACCATATCACATCACAACATGCCCTGCAAAAACAAGTTAGACGTCCTCTACTTTGTTGTTGCAAGTTTTACGTGGCTGCTACGGGCTGAGCAATAACCGTTCTTACCTACGCATCAAAACCACAACGATAGTTCGTCAAGTTAGTGCTATTTTAACCTTCTCAAGGACCGGGCGTAGCCACACTCGATTCAACTAAAGTTGGAGAAACTGACACCCGCCAGCCACCTGTGTGCAAAGCATGTCGGTAGAACCAGTCTCGCGTAAGCGTGCGCGTAATGCCGGTCCGGGCCGCTTCATCCAACAATACCGCCAAACCAAAGTATGACATGCTGGTAAGCAGTATGACTTGTGTCGCCCACAACTCACTTGTGTTCTACTCATGCATATAACATCTACGCATAAACCTGGCTCTGAGACCACTGTTGGGGAACGCAGTAATTTCAAAAAAATTCCTATGCACACGCAAGATCATGGTGATGCATAGCAACGAGAGGGGAGAGTATGTCTATGTACCCTCGTGACCGAAAGCGGAAGAGTTTATCAATGCGGTTGATGTAGTCGTACACCTTCACGATCCATCCCGATCAAGTACCGAACGTACGACACCTCCACGTTTAGCACACGTTCAGCTCGATGACGTCCTCGCCTTCTTGATCCAGCAAGAGGGGCAAAGTAGTAGGTAAGTTCTGGCAGCACGACAGCGTGGTAACGGTGTTGGTGAAGAACAATCTCCGCAGGGCTTCGCTTAAGCACTACGAAAACTATTACGGAGGATAAACTAGAGGGGATGGGGTTGCCGGCACACGGCTTGGTGTTTCTTGATGTGTCTTGGGTGCTAGCCCTACCACTCTATTTATATGTTGAGCCTTGGGGTCGAAACTTGGAGTAAAAGCCTCTACAAAGTCGGTTTCACCCGAAAGGCAAGAGTCCTTCTCGGACTCCAGGGCCAGACGCCAGGGTTCTCGATGTCTGGACCCAGACGCCAGGGACCCTGGCATCTGGCCCTTGGACTCCGCAAAAACTTCCTTTTGCACTTTCCAAAAACCTTGTGGGCTTTCCCCTTTGGCCCAAATAAAGTGTTCTTGTACCCAAACATTTCGGGAAACATCCGGAACCCCTTCCGGTGAATTCCGGAACCCTTCCGGAGACCAAACACTATTATACCATATATCAAACTTTATCTTTGGACCATTCCGGAGTTCCTCGTCATGTCCGTGATCTTATCCGGAACTCCGAACAACATTCGGTTACCAAGATACATAACTCATAAATACTGTATCGTCAACGAATGTTAAGCGTGCGGACCCTATGGGTCCGAGAACTATGTAGACATGACCGAGACACTTCTCTGGTCAATAACCAATAGCGGAACCTGGATGCCCATATTGGTTCCTACATATTTTACGAAGATCTTTATCGGTCGAACCGCATAACAACATACGTTGTTCCCTTTGTCATTGGTATGTTACTTGCCCGAGATTCGATCGTCGGTATCTCAATACCTAGTTCAATCTTGTTACCGGCAAGTCTCTTTACTCGTTCCATAATGCATCATCCCGCAACTAACTCATTAGTTGCATTGCTTGCAAGGCTTATAGTGATGTGCATTACTGAGAGGGCCCAGAGATACCTTGATAGGTCTCCAACATATCTATCAATTTTGATTGTTACATGCTATTATATTATCAACCTTGGATGTTTTATATGCATTTATATGCTATTTTATATGATTTTTGGGACTAACCTATTAACCTTGAGCCCAGTGCCAGTTTCTGTTTTTTCGTTGTTTTTGAGTATCGAAGAAAAGGAAAACCAAACAGAGTCCAATTGACCTGAAACTTCACGGAACTTATTTTTGGACCAAAAGAAGGCCAGGAAGTAAAAGAATTGGGCTAGAAGAGTCTCGGGCTGCCCACGAGGGTGGGGGCGCGCCCACCCCACTGAGCGCGCCCCCTGCCTCGTGGACAGCCCGGAGACCCCCCTGCCTTGTTCCCAACTCCAACACCTCTTATATAACCCAAAACTTCCAGAAAGAAACCTAGATCGTGAGTTCCGCCGCCAGAAGCCTCCGTAGCCACCAAAAACCAATCTAGACCTGTTCCGGCACCCTGCCGGAGGGTGAATCCCTCTTCGGTGGCCATCTTCATCATCCCGGTGCTCTCCATGACGAGGAGGGAGTAGTTCTCCCTCGGGGCTGAGGTAATGTACCAGTAGCTATGTGTTTGATCTCTCCCTCTCTCTCGTGTTCTTGAGTCGGCACGATCTTGATGTATCGCGAGCTTTGCTATTATATTTGGATCTTATGATGTTTCTCCCCCTCTACTCTCTTGTTTTGAATTGAGTTTTCCCTTTGAAGTTATCTTATCGGATAGAGTCTTTAAGGATTTGAGAACACTTGATGTATGTCTTGCATGTGCTTATCTGTGGTGACAATGAGATATCACGTGATCCACTTGATGTATGTTTTTGTGATCAACTTACGACTTCCGTGACCTCGTGAACTTATGCATAGGGGTTGGCACACGTTTTTGTCTTGGCTCTCTGGTAGAAACTTTGGGGCACTCTTTGAAGTTCTTTCTGTTGGTTGAATAGATGAATCTGAGATTGTGTGATGCATATCGTATAATCATACCCGCGGATACTTGAGGTGACATTGGAGTATCTAGGTGACATTAGGGTTTTGGTTGATTTGTGTCTTAAGGTGTTATTCTAGTACGAACTCTATGATAGATCGATCAGAAAGAATAACTTTGAGGTGGTTCCGTACCCTACAATAATCTCTTTGTTTGTTCTCTGCTATTAGTGACTTTGTCTGTGGTGACAATGAGATATCACGTGATCCACTTGATGTATGTTTTTGTGATCAACTTATGACTTCCGTGACCTCGTGAACTTATGCATAGGGGTTGGCACACGTTTTCGTCTTGGCTCTCCGGTAGAAACTTTGGGGCACTCTTTGAAGTTCTTTTTGTTGGTTGAATAGATGAATCTGAGATTGTGTGATGCATATCGTATAATCATACCCGCGGATACTTGAGGTGACATTGGAGTATCTAGGTGACATTAGGGTTTTGGTTGATTTGTGTCTTAAGGTGTTATTCTAGTACGAACTCTATGATAGATCGATCAGAAAGAATAACTTTGAGGTGGTTCCGTACCCTACAATAATCTCTTTGTTTGTTCTCTGCTATTAGTGACTTTGGAGCGACTCTTTGTTGCATGTTGAGGGATAGTTATATGATCCAATTATGTTATTATTGTCAAGAGAACTTGCACTAGTGAAAGTATGAACCCTAGGCCTTGTTTCCTAGCATTGCAATACCATTTGTGCTCACTTTTATCATTAGTTACCTTGCTGTTTTTATATTTTCAGATTACAAAAACCTATATCTACCTTCCATATTGCACTTGTATCACCATCTCTTCGCCGAAATAGTGCACCTATACAATTTATCATTGTATTGGATGTGTTGGGGACACAAGAGACTCTTTGTTATTTGGTTGCGGGGTTATTTGAGAGAGACTGTCGGTGTCAAAACCGGCGGATCTCGGGTAGGGGGTCCCGACCTGTGCGTCTAAGGCGGATGGTAACAGGAGGCAGGGGACATGATGTTTTACCCAGGTTCGGGCCCTCTTGATGGAGGTAAAACCCTACGTCCTGCTTGATTTATTCTTGATGATACGAGTATTACAAGAGTTAATCTACCACGAGATCAGAGAGGCTAAACCCTAGAAGCTAGCCTATGGTATGATTGTCTGTTGTCCTACGGACTAAACCCTCAGGTTTATATAGACACCGGAGGGGGCTAGGGTTACACAAGGTCGGTTACAAAGGAGGAGATATCCATATGCGTACTGCCTAGCTTGCCTTCCACGCCAAGTAGAGTTTCATCCGGACACGAGACGAAGTCTTCAATCTTGTATCTTCATAGTCCAACAGTCCGACCAAAGGATATAATCCGGCTGTCCGGATACCCCCTAATCCAGGACTCCCTCAGTAACCCCCGAACCAGGCTGATGCGGAGCATCCCAAGGTCATCCCCATGGACCTACCATCGTCTCATCAAGTGCCTAGTGGACCCATGACTCGATCACGTGCAAGAGCTCTTGAAACCGAGGTGACATCTCTCCTCTCACAATCCCACTTCGATGAACATGAAGCATGGCTACTACCTCATATGGATACTTTGTGCATACTCAGGTACAATGGAGAAGCTAAGGAGCAAGGACAAGAAGAAGAGGAAGATGGACGAGAAGAAGGAGGGCTAAAGGAAAAGTCCCAGCCACCGAACGACCGGCCGGGACCAGACGTCCGGCGCCTGAAGCGTCAGCTGAGCCCCAGCGAGCGGACGTCTGGTCCAGACCGGACGACCGGTGCCCCTGCACCCGAGGCCAATGAGCGGACGTCCGGCCCAGACCGGACGACCGGCGCGACCGCACCCGAGGCAACATCAGCGGAAGTCCGGAGCCTCCGGACGTCCGACACCCCCATCACAGAATGGAACCAGCGGACAACCGGAGGACACCGGACGTCCGACAGCTCCTGAGACACCGGACGACTAGTCCCCAGCGGACGTCCGGTACCTGTCTGCGCACAGTGTTCGGGCCCGAGGCCCATGTACCCCTTCACTTCGCCCCCATTTGCACTTAGACTGTAAATAGAGCCCCTATTCATCCTAGCTAGGGTTAGAAAATGTTTAGCTCAGATTTGTGAGAGAGCTTTGCTCATCCACTTGGTTACCTTCTCCTCGGAGATTCAAGCCTCCACTGGAGAAGATCCCCCAAGCGGATTCAAGACCTCCTTTCGGAGAAGATCATCAAGACCCCCTCTTGGGTGGCCCCATCAAGACCTCCTCACGGAGAAGAACCGGTTACCATGTATCATCCCTAGTTGTCCGTGGATTCATGTATCGTCCTATGTACTCGAGGATCTAACCCATGTGTGACTTATTCGTGTCGGTTTAGTGATTTCCTCTTGTGTTTTCCTTCCGTTCATCCCCGTGTTCTTCGTGTTTTCCCTGGGATCCGCTCCTTTCGTGAAAGATCAGGCGATTAGGGTCTCCACCCTACATCATCTTGGTATCTAGAGCAAGGTTGATCATGATTTCGGAGCCCCCCTCTTCGTTTTTCTAGCTTGATTTTGTTGTTTTTCGTCCTAATCCGAAAATCCCCACAAAAATAGCCCCAAAATTTTTTCTTGTGTTTTGTGAGTTTTGATGATGTTTTGTTGGTTTTGATCCGTGAATTTGTTGTGTTGCAAGTGGATCCAGCCTTCCCCCACCATCTCCACCTCAAAATCCATCCAAAATCCACGCAATCCTATCAATTTCGCGTTGACCCCGACCCACCGGACGACCGCAACTTACCGGACGTCCGGCGACCCAGGAACCACCGGACATCCGACCATTACCGGACGACCGGAACCTCTACACCGAGCTGAAATTAGCGGATTGCCGACCCTATCGGACGTCCGGCGACCGGACATCCGTCCACTTCCGGACGACCGCTACTGTAAAAACTGTTTTCGCTCAAATTTTGTGTCGGCTTCCACCACATCATCCGCTACACCACCACCGACTTCCACAAACCTTTTCAATAGCCCAACCCACATCACCACTTACCCGCTACCTACTCCGCCACAATTGCTACTTCGAGGGTTTGAGAATTTGAGTTGCGGTACCGTATCCTTTTGTGTTTCAGCTATCTAGGTACGGTTCGACATTGACATCACCGCCGCTCATCTTCGCCACGGATGCGTCATCAACAACGACCACCTCGACTACGACTTGGTATTTGTGCCACCATTTTGACACCATACTGGAAGTAAGACCGGTAACCTCATCTTGGTATTGGACATATCACTCTTGCCATTACATTGATAGCCACCTTAGCCTTACTCCTTTGCATTGCTTACCCATCGAGACTAGCCATTGAGTATTGCCGGCAACGAGACTTGTGCACATTAATGATCATACTTCCCATAGCATACATACATACATACATCATTGTTGCCTATATTGGTATCATCTCTTGTGTCACAAAGTTGTCATCGCATACTCACTTGCTATCTTGGTTTGTCAAGCATTGCATGAGAAAAGAGCTCACACATCAAAGAGCCAACCAAGCTTTTAAGCAAAGAGGAAATATAAGCAAAGAGCTTTTAAGCAAGAACCATAGCATCATACAACATTAAGATTGTCATACTCGGAGAGAGCTTTGCTCATCCACTTGGTTACCTTCTCCTCGGAGATTCGAGCCTCCACCGGAGAAGATCCCCCAAGCGGATTCAAGACCTCCTTTCGGAGAAGATCATCAAGACCCCCTCTTGGGTGGCCCCATCAAAACCTCCTCACGGAGAAGAACCGGTTACCGTGTATCGTCCCTAGTTGTCCGTGGATTTGTGTATCGTCCTATGTACTCGAGGTATCTAGCCCATGTGTGACTTATTCGTGTCGGTTTAGTGATTTCCTCTTGTGTTTTCCTTCCGTTCATCCCCGTGTTCTTCGTGTTTTCCCCGGGATCTGCTCCTTTCGTGAAAGATCGGGCGATTAGGGTCTCCACCCTACATCACAGGCTTCAATGACGATGAGTCCGGCGTGCAGTGTTGTCTTTGGCATTGCAAGGCGGGTTCTTCTCCATATTTCGAACGTTTGTAAAGCAGTGTCCGATCCCATAAATGTTTGGACCTCTTGGCTTCTGTGCCCAATAAGGGCCATCTCCCATGCATCGAATGAATACGAGGTGCCAGGGCATTTTTACATTCGCCTCCTAGCCAGATAAATAAATTGTCTATTAAAGGGATGGGGATTCTTAGATCTGATCCATACCATCCTCCCCTAGCGAGAATCCATCAGAGCGCATTTCGGAAAGATCCATTCCAGCATGGCCGACCCCCGCAGCTCCTCCTCCCCCCGTAGCCCTAAGCCCGGTGATTGGGAGAGGTGTTCAGTCCCGCACAGTCGATTAGTCGAATTGCAGACTAAGGGATTTCTCCCTCCGACGTATATGGTGCCCGTTCGAGCCGGGCTTGCCACCTACAATGGCGGGGAGCAAGCGGAGAGCTTTCCCTGTCCCTCTATGGGGGAGCGGGTCTGCCTTGTTCCTTATTTATTAAGGGGGATCGGATTTACAATTCATCCATTCCTCCGCGGGCTCCTGGAGTTCTACGGCCTCCAATTACACAATTTCACCCCTGCCTCCATTCTACATATCGCCGGCTATGTTTCTCTCTGTGAGTTGTTCCTGGGCTGCGAGGCTCACTTCGAGCTGTGGAAAAGGCTATTTTGCCTCGTCTGTCGCACACAGAGGGGGTCACTTTATCTAGTGGGTGGAGCCGAAATATGGCGCATCGCCGGTACCGGATACCTGTCCGGTACCCCAAAGAAGTCGTCCAAAGACTGGCCTTCAGAATGGTTTTATATGGAGGACGTTCCCCTTCCGGACCCTGTTTGGTAGGGTCTTCCTGAGTTCAGCAATGCTCCTCTGAAGAAACGCCGAAGTTGGCGCCCACGGAGCCCCCAGGTGGAAGACAATGGATAAGTCCTCTATCTGATGAGCCAGATTAAAGCACTGGCTCAATCAGGATTGACAGTAATCGAAGTTATGTCGATTTACATAATGCGGGGAGTGCAACCACTTAAATATCGTGGGCACCCCTTGTGGTGTTTTAACGGGGCAGATGATGCCACCCGCTGCGGGCGTAAGGGTCCGGACAATGCTGCCGCTTTAGCAAAAATTCTGTCTGAATTGTTCAAGGGAGAGGAAGAGGAGTTCATCCGCATCAAGCCACGGGATGGATTCTCCATGTACAATCCTCCAAGATGGGTAAGTTATATCTCCTTACTCCTATTTTTCCCGCATTCTTTGTCATAAGTATTCACCTTGCCACTTTGCGACAGGAACTGCGAAAAGCCATAAAGGAGGTCAGCAACCCTTCTCCACAACCAGAGGACCCTGACCGGGCCCTCGAATCCGGACTTGAAGAAGATCCAGTTATATTCGTGGAGCTGATAGACCGGCAATTTTATCAATTAAGCTGCGATGATGCCATGGTGGCCATTACAGCCGACTATCCCGGACTGCTTCCTGCATCGCACGTAAGAAAAACCAAAAATCCCAACTCCAAAAACTAGGATCCCCTTTTAGACACTTCACCTACCATATACATATGGCATTTTTATAGGGAAGACATTCGGGACGCCCTGCCAAACCCGCAGCAACTCGCCAACAAGAGGCACCGAGGCCGGGTAGGCCAAAAGGGAAGGCGGCCAGGACAGAGACGCCGACGCAAAGGTGTAACAAAAACCCCGCTCCGTGGTTGTCATCTTTCTCGAAATGTAATGACGCCCGTATTTCTTTAACAGAAAAAATGCTCGCCGGAATATGTCCGGCGATGTTGCTAATCACGCTTCCACCAGTCGGGCGCCAGGACCGGACACAGAGGCGGAAGCCAATATGGGGCGGGCGCCGGATAATCCCCCTACAGAGGATGCAGATAGATTATCCGCTACAAACTCAGAAGTGGAAAGCGACATGAATCATAGGCGCCACCGGGCCGTACTCCGTGACGCTTGTTTCTCACCAGAGGCATTTGATGCCTTCAATTCTGGAGAGGCGTACCTCCGTGCTGGTCAAGATGGTCTAGCCAAAGCCACGGATCAGTATGTAAAGGATGTATGGGTAAGTAAATCTGACGATTTATATGTATCAGTAGCCCCTGAGACTTGAAACAGTTAGCAGAACTGATTTAAGGATCATCGTTATTGTGCAGGTTCTTTCAGAGAAGAATACTAGGCTGTCATAGGAGCTGGAGGAATGCAAGCCCCAATTGCGGTCCGCTGTTGCCGCATTGCAGGAACCGAAAAAGTCTCCCACTGGTAACATTTACTTTAAAGAATGATGGTTACCATATAGTATGCGGCGTGGCTGCAGATCTAACAATAGATGTTGCAGAGGAATCCGGAGAAAATCCGGAGGACCAGCATGTCGTGCGACAGCTAGAGGCTGGCAAACGCGTGCTGACTGAGGTTAGGTGGGAGAAAAACAATCTCCAAGACGCCAATATCAAGCTGAGCGTGGAACTAAAAGACGTTCGAGCCCAGCTTGCAGATTTCGAGAAGGAGAATAAGCGGCTTCGACGCGGCATTTTCAGTGAGTGCTTGAACGAATCCTTTTGAAGGAGTTCGGCGAAGAAGCTGATTAACAGCGTTATGTCTATAGGTATGCTGACGGGTCGTCCCGCGGAGGAAATGCCTGGGTCTGCGGGTGATCTTCTATCCGAGCTCTCACGTCTGCACAAACAAGTTCAGCATGTGATGCAAGGTGTTGCCCAGGCATTGTGGCCATCCGTCTCCCTGCCAGAAGGCGTTGCAGGGCTTACGGAGAAGCTCAAGGGAGCACGGTGGCGCTTCCGATTATGGAAGATATCGGCCTGCCGTCAAGGTGCCAGAGAAGCCTGGGCCATGGTGAAGACGTGGTATACCAAGGCTGACCCAAATCACATGGCCGAGGTCAGACCTGTGGGGCCCGACGGAAAAGAGACCCCCGTTAGCTTAGTTTATGGGCAAGTAGAATTAGCCGCAAAGTATTCCCAACAGGATTGTAGGCTAGACCACCTGTTGGATGGTATAGAAGAGGAATTTAGTCAGTCTGCATGACTATGTAATTAAAGTGACATGTATAATGCCTTCTAGCCGGATTGTAGATCATTTGTCTTGGCGGACCTTTTCGCTTCAACCTCCGGACCCGATAGTCTGGAGTGTATCTGAATACCCGCTCAGTTATATAAGAATCGGGGTATGCATGGAGACCAGGCGTAGGGGTCATAAGTGCTTGAACAGACAAGTGCCCAACTACTTATGTTATATTACATGGGAAGTAAGAAACATCTTCTAGGGAGAATAGTTCTGTTAAGGGTTCCTTTCCCTGGGTAAGCATGCCCTAGAGTGCATGTCCGGACTGTGATAGGAAACGCAGGAAAAACATCTGGGGGCAGATATGGACAATAAATAAAAATCATCTTTTGTTCATCGACCGAATATTCCCTTAAGAACGCTAGCTTTCGACTTCACCCAGTCTGAGGTACACATCCGGCTGACCTGACAGTAACAATCGCAGAGGTGCTCCCCTTATGCCCTAGCCGAATTAACGGGAACGTAGGGCATAAATACAAGAGCCAGGCAACCTAGCTTGGCCAAAACTTAAGTCATATCGATGCATATAATGGCGAAAAAAGGTACATGCGGAAGCATAACACATGTGTGGGGCCTGAGGCCCAGATAAATAATTAAGCTTCTGTGAAAGAAGCCCCCAGGTATGATGAGCGTGGCTAGCGCATCTATAATGTGCAAGCGAGGCACAAGTTGGCCCTTGAAGGCCTAGAGAAAGAATAAAAGAAAGGAAGAAAGAAAAACAAGACAGGTAATGTATATGCAGAAAATGGACAGAGGAAGGGGACGGACATAGAGTCCGACGCTAGGCGTAGAATCTTTGGAGCCTGGCCGCGTTCCATGGGTTCGGCTCGAGTCGATTAGTCGATGCATCCCGCAGTTGGTATGCTCCACCAGTCAGATCTTGGTCAATAATGAAGGGACCTTCCCATTTGGGCTTGAGCTTGTTACTTTTTTATCCGGCAGGCGTAGAACTAGTTCGCCAATGTTATAAGTTTTGGCTCGTACTTCTCTGCTTTGGTATCTGCGAGCCTGTTGCTGATAAAATGCGGAACGGGCTTTTGCTATGTCGCGCTCCTCCTCCAGGGTGTCCAGACTGTCCTGCCGATCGAGCTCGGCTTCTCTTTCTTCGTACATGCGCACTCGAGGTGAGTCATGAATTATGTCACAGGGCAAGACTGCCTCTGTGCCGTACACCATAAAGAAGGGCGTATATCCGGTACTATGATTCGGCGTGGTCCGCAACCCCCATAGTACGGAGTTGAGCTCCTCTACCCAATGCGTGTTAGACTCCGTTAAGGAACGCACTAATCTGGGTTTAATGCCGCTCATTATAAGACCGTTTGCTCACTCAACTAGGCCGTTGGTTTGTGGGTGATAGACTATAGCGTAATCGAGCTTGATGCCCATTTTGCTGCACCAGAGTTTTACCTCATCGGCCGTGAAGTTCGTGCCATTATCAGTGATGATGCTGTGGGGGACGCCATAACGGTGTACGACCCCGGATATGAAGTCTATCACCGGTCCGGATTCGGCTGTTTTAACAGGTTTGGCCTCTATCCATTTGGTGAATTTATCCACCATGACCAGTAAGTATTTTTTCTTGTGGGTTCCCCCTTTAAGGGGTCCAACCATGTCAAGCCCCCAGACCGCGAAGGGCCACGTAATGGGGATTGTTTGGAGGGCGGTGGGTGGCATGTGGCTGGCGCAACGTTGGACCAAGTCTTGTGCATCTGCCCGGGCTGTTGGCCAATAGAATCCTGTACGAAAGGCTTTGCTTACAAGAGCCCGGGCTACGGCGTGGTGACCGCCGAGTCCGGCGTGAATTTCTGCCAAAAGGTTCTGCCCTTCCTCTTCGGAGATGCACCTTTGAAGGACTCTGGTAGTGTTGTTCTTGTACAATTCTCCCTCATGGACCCTGTAGGCCTTAGATCGCCGCACTATGCAGCGTGCCTCATTTTGGTCCTTCGGAAGTTCCTGCCTAGTTAGGTAGGCCAGGAATGGTTCTGTCCACGGGGCTATGATGGTCATTATTACGTGGGCTGAAGGTGTTATTTCGGTAACGGAGCCTCCGATTGTGTCAGAGTGTTCGGTATCGGGTATTTTGGCTGGGTCCAGACTATTGTTACTGGTGTCCCCTTCCCATACTACGGATGGCTTGAACAGCCTCTCCAAAAATATGTTGGGGGGGGGGGGGACCGCATCGCGTTTTGCGCCGATGCGGGCGAGGATATCCGCCGCCTGATTGTTTTCCCGAGCCACATGGTGAAATTCGAGCCCCTCGAACCGAGCTTACATTTTTAGGACGGCATTTCGGTAGGCCGCCATTTTCAAATCCTTAGCGTCAAAGTCTCCATTTATTTGGGATATTGCGAGGTTTGAATCCCCACGCACCTCCAGGCGTTGAATGCCCATGGAGACTATCATCCGAAGACCATGCAACAGAGCTTCGTATTCGGCTGTGTTGTTGGAGTCTGTATACAATATTTGCAGTACGTACTGAACGGTATCTCCGGTTGGGGACATCAGGACGACGCCAGCCCCTAGACTAGCCAGCTTTTTAGAACCTTCGAAGTGCATGATCCAATTGGAGTATGCACCGTACTCTTTAGGGAGTTCGGCCTCCGTCCATTTGGCGACAAAGTCGGCCAATACTTGCGACTTAATGGCTCGTCGAGGTTTGTATGTTATGTCGAACAGGAGGAGCTCGATGGCCCATTTGGCCATCTGGCCCGTAGTGTCGCGGTTGTTTATAATATCATTAAGTGGCACTTCCGAGGCTACTGTAATCGAACACTCTTGAAAGTAGTGTCGCAGCTTCCAGGATGCCTTGAATACTGCATAGGCTATCTTTTGATAATGTGGGTACCTTGATTTGCATGGAGTGAGGACAGTGGATACATAGTATACCGGCTTTTGAAGAGGAAATTTATGTCCGTCAGCTTCTCGTTCAACGACGAGCACTGCGCTTACAACTTGATGAGTTGCCGCAATGTACAACAACATTGGTTCGTCGATGTTTGGCGCAGCCAGGATTGGGTTGGTTGCCAAAATGGCCTTTATTTCTTCCAATCCGGCTGTGGCAGCGTCCGTCCACTCGAAGTGTTCGGTGCGCCGAAGGAGGCGATAAAGGGGTAAAGGCTTTTCTCCTAAGCGGGAGATAAAGCGGCTTAGAGCCGTCATGCATCGAGTTAACTTATGGATTTGTTTGAGGTCTGGTGGGGTAGCCAACTGTGACAAAGCTCGGATTTTGGCCGGATTAGCTTCAATACCTCTACTGGAGACAATGAAACCCAGGAGCTTTCCGGCTGGTACGCCAAAAACACATTTTTCCAGATTGAGCTTGATGTCGTATGCTCGGAGGTTGTCGAATGTGAGCCTCAAGTCGTCTATCAAAGAGTCGACGTGTTTGGTTTTGACGACCACATCGTCTACGTATGCCTCTACTGTTTTGCTGATTTGTTTCTCCAGACATGTCTGAATCATGCGCTGATATGTTGCGCCGGCATTTTTGAGCCCAAAAGGCATTGTGTTGAAACAGAAGGGACCGTATGGTGTGATGAATGCTGTTGTGGCTTGGTCGGACTCCGCCATCTTGATTTGGTGGTAATCAGAGTATGCGTCGAGGAAACACAATGACTCGTGTCCTGCGGTAGCATCGATAATTTGATCGATGCGGCGGAGGGGGAAGGGATCCTTTGGGCAAGCTTTATTGAGGTCCTTGAAATCGACACAAAGGCGTCAGGATTTATCCTTCTTTGATACCATCACCAGGTTTGCTAGCCAGTCCGAGTGTTTTATTTCTCCGATGAATCCGGCCTCCAATAACTTGGCTAGTTCCTCTCCCATGGCATGTCTCTTAGGTTCGGAGAAACGCCGAAGAGCTTGCTTGACCGGCTTGAATCCCTTTAGGATATTGAGGCTATGCTCGGCCAGCCTGCGTGGGATTCCTGGCATGTCTGAGGGATGCCAGGCGAATATGTCCCAATTCTCGCGCAGGAACTCTCATAGTGCGGCGTCCACGGCGGGGTTTAACTGTGCCCCGATGGAGGATGTTTTTGTAGGGTCCGTTGGGTGGACTTGGAATTTGACTATTTCATCCGCTGGTTTAAAAGAGGTGGACTTGGATCTCTTATTGAGTATCACGTCGTCCCTGTCCACTGTGGAGCGTAGCGTGGTTAATTCCTCGGCCGAGAGGGCTTCGGATAATGCCTCGAGGGCCAGTGCGGCTGTTTTGTTTTTGGCGCGGAGTGCTGTGTCCGGATCACTGGCGAGGGTGATGATTCCGTTGGGCCCGGGCATTTTGAGCTTCATGTACCCATAATGGGGTACGGCTTGGAAGATCGTGAACGCCTCACGTCCTAAAAGGGCATGGTATCCACTGCTGAACGGGGCCACTTGAAATGTAATTTCTTTGGACCTATAGTTCTCTAGCGTACCAAATACCACATCTAGTGTGATTTTCCCAGCGCATCGTGCCTCCCGACTGGGTATGATTCCCCTGAAGGTTGTGCTACTTTGCTCAATGCGGTTCCAGTCTGTTTCCATTTTTTGAAGAGTTTCCTCATGGATGAGGTTTAATCCGCTACCGCTGTCCATGAGTACTTTGGTGAGTCGAAAGCCGTCCACAATTGGACTGAGGGCCAGTGCGACTGTTTTGTTTTTGGCGCGGAGTGCTGTGTCCGGATCACTAGCGAGGGTGATGATTCCGTTGGGCCCGGGCATTTTGAGCTTCATGTACCCATAATGGGGTACGGCTTGGAAGATCGTGAACGCCTCACGTCCTAAAAGGGCATGGTATCCACTGTTGAACGGGGCCACTTGAAATGTAATTTCTTCGGACCTATAGTTCTCTGGCGTACCGAATACCACATCTAGTGTGATTTTCCCAGTGCATCGTGCCTCCTGACTGGGTATGATTCCCCTGAAGGTTGTGCTACTTTGCTCAATGCGGTTCCAGTCTGTTTCCATTTTTTGAAGAGTTTCCTCATAGATGAGGTTTAATCTGCTGCCGCCGTCCATGAGTACTTTGGTGAGTCGAAAGCCGTCCACAATTGGACTGAGGACCAGTGCGGCTAGTGCTCGGGCTGTTCGGAATTTAGGTTCGTCACTGGCATTGAAGGTAATAGCCGTGTCACTCCATGGATTTATTGCTGCTACATGGCAGATTTCGGCCATGCTGCGGAGTGTTCGCTTGCGCCTATTATTTGACGCGAAGGTCTCAAAGACTGTTAACACCGTATTGTTATCCACGAGATGGTGCTCTGTGGCATTTGGGATAAGAAGATCCTCACCACTTTTAGCCACCTACCGGAGTATCCAACATGCTCTAAGGCTGTGCGTTGGTATTGTATCCGCTGTACTATGAATTTTGCAGGGTCCGTTAAGCCATCCCTCCAGTACGGTTCCATGCCCTGTAGAGGGTTTTTGTTTCTTTACAACTAGCTCGGGTGTCTTATGATAGTGCACCCTTTTACTTCGGACTGGGTGTATATTCGGAGCCGGATTATCCCAAAATTTCGTTTCGGTTTTCTAGTCGTTTTCCATCGCACAGTACTTTCGTACTATGGACGCCAAGTCAGCGAAGCGTGATATGTCACGGCGATTTAAGGCTTTAAGGATTCCCTTGTCCGTGCAATTATTGCAGAAAAGTGAGACTGCATCTTCCTCGCGATAGTCCTTAACCTTGTTCATCACAAGGAGGAATCTGGCCCAATAATGATGTACTATTTCATGGGGCTCTTGCCTGATGTGGGAAAGATCATTTATGTCTGGGTGGGTGGGTGGATTTGAGTCCGAACCCCTACCCGATCTGAGACCCAGGGGCCGAGGAGTTTCCAATCTTGGAAGTTCGGGTTCCGGAGTGTTGCCCGATAAGTCTGGCTCGCTGCCTGATTCTAGGTTCAGGGCTTGGGTGATGTCCTCCCGTAAGCGGGTATCCGGCTCGGAGAGCTCAGGAATCCGGACATAGTTAGTCCTCAAAATAGAGGAAGAGTTGCCGCATTGTTCCTCCACCACCGCAACATGATGGGTGACCATGGAGAGTTAATCTCCCTTTGATCGGGTTTAAGCCCAATCCGACCATAGTCCGTAGCGACTCCCAAGGCGGCGATGCGATCCAAGAGTTCGTTTAGGGAAGAGATCTCCATTGGATCCATCTGCTCGGTGAATTCTGAGCCGACGTGGAGGCTGTTTTTGATGACCCAAGAAGTCATCGTTGGTGAAGTGGCCGAACAGGCAGTCATGACGAAACTGCCTAGCCGGAGAGTTTGGCCGACAACCAGAGCTCCCCCGGCGGTAATGTTGTTTTTAACAACGAGATGAGGCATCCTTCCTTACGGCGACATCACAGAGGAACTCTCAATGAAAGCACCAATGTCGGTGTCAAAACCAGCGGATCTCTGGTAGGGGGTCCCGAACTGTGTGTCTAAGGCGGATGGTAACAGGAGGCAGGGGACACGATGCTTTACCCAGGTTCGGGCCCTCTTGATGGAGGTAAAACCCTACGTCCTGCTTGATTTATTCTTGATGATACGAGTATTACAAGAGTTGATCTACCACGAGATCGGAGAGGCAAAACCCTAGAAGCTAGCCTATGGTGTGATTGTCTGTTGTCCTACGGACTAAACCCTCCGGTTTATATAGACACCGGAGGGGGCTAGGGTTACACAAGGTCGGTTACAAAGGAGGAGATATCCATATCCGTACTGCCTAGCTTGCCTTCCACGCCAAGTAGAGTTCCATCCGGACACGAGACGAAGTCTTCAATCTTGTATCTTCATAGTCCAACAGTCCGGCCAAAGGATATAATCCGGCTGTCCGGATACCCCCTAATCCAGGACTCCCTCAGAGACCATCTTCATCCTACGCCTCCCACAGATTGATAAACCTTAGGTCATCCACTTGAGGGAAATTTGCTACTGCCCTACAAACCTCTGCACTTGGAGGCCCAACAACGTCTACAAGAAGAAGGTTGTGTAGTAGACATCAAGCTCTTTTCTGGCGCCGTTGCCGGGGAGGATAGCACTTGAAGGTATATCTTTAGATCTTGCAATCGAATCTTTTTCTTTCTTGTTTTATCACTAGTTTAGTTTATAAAAGAAAACTACAAAAAATGGAATTGAGGGTACCTCATATGCTTCATCGTTTTAACATCTTTCATGAAAATAAGGATTCCAATAATTGTGCCAAAGTGTTAGAAGAAGAATGCATTAGAATGTTTGGCACTAAATCTTTGAATGATGAGCATGATTGCAATGTTATTAGTATGAACTCTTTGAATATCCATAGTACTAATGATGATTGCACTAGTCATGATGAAAATGTCTCTTATAAGCATGTCAACTTTTGTGGAATACATAGAGCTTGCAAGCACACACCAAATAGGGAAGATAGATTTTGCAAGAGGCATAAGTATTTGGAAACTAAATTGTTGCAAGAAAGGCTAGATGATTATGCTGAAAGATTCAATATCTATCGCCATCCTTGTGAACTTTGCAATGAACATGGTCATTTAAAGCTCCAATGCTATTTGTTTCATGATCAAATCGTGTCCAAAGATTGTGATAACTTGATTACCCTTGAGCATCATAAAGAGCTTAGTCTTCTTTTGGGGTATGAAGAAATGAAACGTATAACTGAGGATATTCCAAAATTTAATCTTGATAGATTTCTTGATTTTGATCTAGAAGAAATTTATATGTATTGTGCGGCGAATTGCATTGAGAATCCTTATATTGCCAATTAGATAAAGTCTAGAAAACAAATAGAAGATGAAGAGAATACTAATGAAAGGGAAGCGACTTCCCAAAACCCTCATATTATTTCTTATGATGAATCAGGTAACGAGGAGGAGCCTCCTATTCAGCCAATCTCATTAATAAGGAGCTCCGAAAAGAGAATTAAACCCACACATGATGTGAAGAAGAAAAAGAAAAGACGGAGAAGCAAAAAATGTATCCCTCCCAAATGATGTTGCTCCTATTACTCATTGTGACGATGATAATTGTTATACTATTGGTGCTATCCATACTATTAATGATGAGAGTGATTATGCTTATGATATGAAAAGGCCCAAGCTTGGGGATGCTATGTTTGATGAGAATGACATGTTTGAGAATGTATTTGCTGAAATTAATGTTTGTCCCAAGCTTGGGGATGCTACGTTTGATGAATATGACATTTTTAGTCTCCCAAGTTTTGATGAGCAAATTTATTATGATGATAGCATGCCTCCTATTTATGATGGTTATATTGATGAAAGTGGGTTTGGAAGAGTGTCAACTTTAGGAAGTAATGATCCCACTATTTTGGAGGATGTTGAATCTTATTTTGACAATTATTAAAGTGGATTTGGAGAGGTCATGACTTTATTTAGTAATGATTCCACTATCTTGGAAGAGGTTTCAATTGATTATGATGAGAACAAAGTTGCTACCTATGATGATTATTGTGATGACACTTATGCTATAAAAAGTAGTGATGATTATATTTATAAAACTTGTCATGATTATGATTACCCTTTTTCTGAACATTACTCTTTCAATGTGGAAACAATTTATAGTATTCGAGTCTCTTATGATACTCCCACTATTCCAAATGAGAAAATTTTTACTTATGTGGAGAGTAATAAAATTTCTATGCTTGTAGATCATGAAAAGAATGCTTTAGCTGCTGTTATATTGTTGAATTCATTCATGATGGTACTGAAAATTATTATGAGGGCGGAATATATGCTTGTAGGAATTGCAATATTAAGTTTCCTCTCTATGTGCTTAAAGTTTTAAAGTTATGCTTGTTTTGCCTTCCTATGCTAGTTGATTATTGTTCCCACAAGTTGTTTGATCAAAAAATCCCTATGCATAGGAAGTGGGTTAGACTTAAATGTGCTAGTCATATTCTTCATGATGCTCTCTTTATATTTCAATTCTTATCTTTTATGTGAGCATCATTGAAATCATCATGCCTAGCTAGGGGCGTTAAACGATAGCGCTTGTTGGGAGGCAGCCCAAGTTTATTTTTGTTCCTTGCTTTTTGTTCCTGTTTAGTAATAAATAATTCATCTAGCCTCTGTTTATATGTGGTTTTATGCTTTTAATTAGTGTTTGTGCCAAGTAGAACCTTTGGGAAGACTTGGGGAAAGTCTTTGCGATCTTGCTGTAAAAAACAGAAACTTTAGTGCTCACGATATTTGCTGCCATTTATTACTGGAGAGTGACATTTAGTTAATTCTTTTTGAAGATGATTAATAGACAAATTCCTCACGTCCAACAATTTATTTCAGAATTTTTGGGATTACATAAGTATACGTTTGATACAAATTACTACAGACTGTTCTGTTTTTGATAGATTCTGTTTTCATTGTGTTGTTTGCTTATTTTGATGAATCTATGAGTAGTATCGGAGGGTATGAACCATAGAGAAGTTGGAATACAGTAGATATTACACCAATATGAATTTAGAATGAGTTCACAACAGTACCAAAACTGGTGATTTATTTTCTTATACTAACGAAGCTTACGAGTTTTCTGTTAAGTTTTGTGTTGTGAAGTTTTCAAGTTTTGGGCAACGATTTGATGGACTATGGAATAAGGAGTGGCAAGAGCCTAATCTTGGGGATTCCCAAGGAACCCCAAGGTAATATTCAAGGACAACCAAGAGCCTAAGCTTGGGGATGCCCCGGAAGGCATCCCCTCTTTCGTCTTCGTTCATCGGTAACTTTACTTGGAGCTATATTTTTATTCACCACATGATATGTGTTTTGCTTGGAGCGTCATTTTATTTTCTTTTGTTTTTCTTGATATTTGAATAAAATACCAATATCTGAAATTCTTAAATGTTAGAGAGTCTTCACATATTTGCATAATTATTCGACTATTCATTGATCTTCACTTATATCTTTCGGAGTAGTTTATCATTTGCTCTAGTGCTTCACTTATATCTTTCTAGAGCACGGTAGTGGTTTTATTTTATAGAAATATATGAACTCTCATGCTTCACTTATATCATTTTGGGAGTCTTTAGAACAGCATGGTAGTTTGCTTTGGTTATAAATTTTAAATGCTAAGAGAAGTTGGATGCTTGATAGTTGTTTTGAGATATAAAGGTGGTAATATTAGAGGTGTGCTAGTTGAGTAATTGTGAAATTGATGATTACTTGTGTTGAAGTTGGCAAGTCCCATAGCATGCACGTATGGTAAACGTTGTGTGACAAATTTGAAGCATGGGGTGTTCTTTGATTGCTTTCCTTATGAGTGGCGGTCGGGGACGAGCGATGGTCTTTTCCTACCAATCTATCCCCCTAGGAGCATGCGCGTAGTGCTTGGTTTTGATGACTTGTAGATTTTTGCAATAAGTATGTGAGTTCTTTATGACTAATGTTGAGTCCATTGATTATATGCACTCTCACCCTTCCATCATTGCTAGCCTCTTCGGTACCGTGCATTGCCCTTTCTCACTTTCAGAGTTGGTGCAAACTTTGCTGGTGCATCCAAACCCCGTGATATGATACGCTCTATCACACATAAGCCTCCTTATATCTTCCTCAAAACAGCCACCATACCTACCTATTATGGCATTTCCATAGCCATTCCGAGATATATTGCCATGCAACTTTTCACCGTTCCATTTTATTATGACATGCATCATCATTGTCATATTGCTTTGCATGATCATGTAGTTGACATCGTATTTGTGGCAAAGCCAGCATGCTTAATTTTTCATACATGTCACTCCTGATTCATCGCAATCCCGGTACACTGCCGGAGGCACTCACATAGAGTCATATTTTGTTCTAAGTATCGAGTTGTAATTCTTGAGTTGTAAGTTAATAAAAGTGTGATGATCATCATTAGAGCATTGTCCCATGTGAGGAAAGGATGATGGAGACTATGATTCCCCCACAAGTCGGGATGAGACTCCGGACGAAAAATAAAAAAAAAGAGAAAAAAGAGGCCATAAAAAAGGAGAAGGCCCAAAAAAACAAAAAACAAAAAAATGAGAGAAAAAGAGAGAAGGGGCAATGCTACTATCCTTTTTACACACGTGTGCTTCAAAGTAGCACCATGATTGAGGGAGTCCTGGATTAGGGGGTCTCCGGACAGCCGGACTATATCCTTTGGCCAGACTATTGGACTATGAAGATACAAGATTGAAGACTTCGTCCCGTGTCCGAATGGGACTCTACTTGGCGTGGAAGGCAAGCTAGGCAATACGGATATGTATATCTCCTCCTTTGTAACCGACCTTGTGTAACCCTAGCCCCCTCCGGTGTCTATATAAACCGGAGGGTTTTAGTCCGTAGGACAACATACAATCATACCATAGGCTAGCTTCTAGGGTTTAGCCTCTCTGATCTCGTGGTAGATCAACTCTTGTAATACTCATATCATCAAGAACAATCAAGCAGGACGTAGGGTTTTACCTCCATCAAGAGGGCCCAAACCTGGGTAAACATCGTGTCCCCTGCCTCCTGTTACCATCCGCCTTAGACGCACAGTTCGGGACCCCCTACCCGAGATCCGTCGGTTTTGACACCGACATTGGTGCTTTCATTGAGAGTTCCACTGTGCCGTCACCGTAAGGCTTGATGGCTCCTTCGATCATCGCTAGCGATGTGGTCCAGGGTGAGGCTTACCTCCCCGGACAGATCTTCATATTCGGCGGCTTTGCACTGCAGGCCAAATCGCTTGGCCTTCTGGAGCAGATTGAGAGCTACGCCCCTGGCCATCAGGTCAGATTCGGCAACTTGAACTACACGGCCGACATCCGCGGAGACTTGATCTTCGACGGATTCGGGCCCATGTCGGACATGCTATACAGTCGTGACGAGCATGACGTAACTCTGCCGTCGGACAATGTTCGGGAGATCGCATCCGCAATTACTCCATCCATCAATCTGGAGCAAGTCGCGCCATCCGAGAGCGGAGGGATGGACCCCGCCATGGAGGTCGCACTCTCAGTGGCGTTAGAGCCGGATACTGACTTCACACCTTACGAGAGCTGTGTTGCCGAACCACTGGATTCATTCCCGGCCACGAACTCCGAGCCGCTCATATCCGCGCCCGTCGAGTCTGACTGGGCGCTGATCATGGAGTTCACCTCCGCGGATATCTTTCAGCACTCACCTTTCAGAGATGTGCTAAATTCATTAAGGTCTCTCTCCCTGTTAGGAGACCCTTGGCCGAACTATGTCCGGCTAGAATGGGATGCGGACGATGATGAAATTTGCTGCCCACCCACCACCCACTTAGTAGCCACTGTCGACGACTTAACTGACATGCTCGACTTTGACTCCGAAGACTTTGACGGTATGGACGACGAAGCCGAAGACGAAAAGGTTCCACCGCCCTCGGGGCACTGGACCGCCACCTCATCGTATGATATATACATGGTGGACACCCCCAAAGAAGCCAATGGCGATGAGACAACGGAGGATGACCCCTCCAAGAAGCAACCCAAGCGCCGACGTCAGCGACGCCGCTCTAAGTCCCGCCACAGCAAGAGCAGTGATACCGACACAGGAGATAATAACACTCTGGATAGTGCCAAAGACAACAACAATCCCCTCCAACACGGTGTAGAGCTAGAGGACGAACAAGCTAGCCCTCCAGAGCAGGCAGCAGATGGGGAACCGGAGGAGGACAATTACATGCCTCTCTCCGAAGACGAGGCGAGCCTCGGCGACGACGAGTTTATCGTGCCTGAGGACCCCGTCGAGCAAGAGCGCTTCAAGCGTCGGCTTATGGACACGACAAATAGCCTAAAGAAGAAACATCAACAGCTTCAAGCTGATCAAGACTTGCTAGCAGACAGGTGGACCGAAGTCCTTGCGGCCAAGGAGCATGAACTCGAGCGCCCGTCCAAGAGTTACCCAAAACGCAGGTTACTACCTCACCTTGAGGAGGAAGCATTGACACCTCATTCACTAGCGTACGATGCGGCTGACCGGCCACTACGCGGCCGAGCCAGGGATGCGTTTTAGCCTAAAGATCTGACCGCACCCCGTCGCCACTCAGTCAAAAATACTAAGGCCCGGGGCAACACAGAGTACCTGCGAGACATCTTGGACAGTAAGGCAAAAATTGCAAGGTCAATATACGGGACACGGGCATGTGCGCCCACACGGGACGATGATCGTCGCGTCGGATACACCAAGAGTAAATCCGGCAGGGCTGAATACAGCAGACAAGACTCATACGAACTACGTTGGGATATAGCCCGGCACAGAGGTGCCGCACACGCCTATGCTTCACTGATGAAGTTATGAATCATGAATTCCCGGAGGGTTTCAAACCCGTAAATATCGAATCATACGATGGCACAACAGATCCCGCTGTATGGATTGAAGATTTCCTCCTTCACATCCACATGGCTCGCGGTGATGATCTACATGCCATCAAGTACCTCCCACTAAAACTCAAAGGATCAGCTCGGAATTGGCTGAATAGCTTGCCAACAGATTCTGTTGGCAGTTGGGAGGATCTGGAAGATGCATTTCTTGACAACTTCCAGGACACTTATGTGCGGCCGCCGGATGCTGATGACTTGAGCCACATAAACCAGCAGCCAGGGGAATCGGCCAGACAATTCTGGACACGGTTCCTGACTAAGAAAAATCAAATTGTAGACTGTCCGAATGTAGAGGCCCTAGCGGCATTCAAGCATAACATCCGCGACGAGTGGCTCGCCCGCCACCTCGTCCAGGAGAAGCAGAAATCTATCGCAGCCCTCACGACACTCATGACCCGCTTTTGCGCGGGCGAGGACAGTTGGCTGGCTCGCAACAACAACACATCGAGTAATCCGGATACCTCAGATACCAAAGATGCTAACGGTAGGCAGCGTCGTAATAGACCAAAGCGCCGCAATAACGGCGATAACACCGAAGATACGGCAATTAATGCTGGATTTAGAGGCTCTAGATCCGGTCAGCGGAAAAAGCCATTTAAAAGAAATACTCCGGCTCCATCCAGTCTAGATCGCATACTGGATCGCTTGTGTCAAATCCACGGCACCCCGACAAGCCAGCCAATCACACCAACAAAGAATGCTGGGTGTTCAAGCAGGCCGGCAAATTAAATGCCGAGAATAAGGACAAGGGGCCGCATAGCGATGACGTGGAGGAGCCCCAGTCGCCAAACACAGGAGGACAGAAGGGGTTTCCCCCACAAGTGAAGACGGTGAACATGATATACGCAACCCACATTCCCAAGAGGGAGCAGAAACGTGCACTAAGGGACGTCTATGCGATGGAGCCTGTCACCCCAAAGTTCAACCCATGGTCTGCCTGTCCGATCACCTTCGATCGCAGGGACCACCCCACTAGCATCCGTCATGGCGGATCTGCCGCACTGGTCCTAGACCCCATCATTGAAGGATTTCACCTCACTCGAGTCCTTATGGATGGTGGCAGCAGCCTGAACCTGCTTTATCAGGATACAGTGCAAAAAATGGGGATCGATCCCTCGAGGATCAAACCCAGCAAAACCACCTTTAAAGGCATCATCCCAGGTGTAGAGGCCCATTGTACAGGCTCAATCACACTGGAAGTGTTCTTCGGATCACCGGATAACTTCCGAAGCAAAGAGTTAATCTTCGACATCGTCCCGTTTCGCAGTGGCTATCAGGCACTGCTCGGACGGACAACATTTGTAAAATTCAATGTAGTGCCGCATTACGCATACCTCAAGCTCAAGATGCCAGGACCTTGCGGGGTCATAACAGTAAATGGAAACACAGAATGCTCGCTCCGTACGGAAGAGCACACCGCGGCCCTTGCAGCAGAGGCACAAAGTAGCCTATTCAAGCAAACCACCCATTCAGCGTCACAGCCCCCGGACACCTTCAAGCGAGTCCGGAACAAGCTGCAACAGGATCGCCTGGCACGATCAGAGCTCGCCTAGCAATCCGGCCCCCGTCCCAGTCCCATTAAAGCGACGAAATCTGTGCCGCATGTACATAACTACGCATTGAAAATACCATGGACATAGGCGGGGGCACGATCAGGACACGCCCCGCATTGTGGCTCAACCACACTAGGGGCTGTATACCTTTGACATTCCTTTTCTCTTTCAGGGCCTAAGTCCTTGGAAGCCCTTTCCGGCAGTACGATTGCTGGACGCATTCCGGAAGCAACAACCAAGGCGGCAAGAAGCTAAGATGAACACGGGAACCGCCAGGTGGTCTCTAGTAATACTTGATATACCCGTTTTTCACTATTTATGTATAGCCTGCCCTGGGATAGGACATTTTGAATTTTCCTACTTTACGCTTATTGCACTACTTGTAACAGTACGCTTCGACGTATTATTCAAATAACAATGCATACATTAATCTGTCATTGCATTATTTAAGTTTTTCTCTTTTCTCTTATACGTCCATTTACGACAATCCACACCCGCACGTTCGGGTACGGTCAGTACGCCAGGGGCTCTCGTTTACCCCACAATACGGCGCAGGAAGTCCGAACACTTTTGATAGTGCGGCACCCCGAACTTATAGCACTATATGCATCAGCTCCGAATAATGTCTTTGGTCAAATGTTGGGTCGCCCTGCTCCCATGCTTTGGTACCTTACATTCTGCTATATCGGCTAAGGTAGCGGTGGGAGAACTACTGTGATTGTGTCCCGGTTCTTCCGGACAAGCACCTCAGTAGAGAAAGCCAAAAACTGACTGTCATGATAAGGTGAGAGACTGGTCGCTGTTCGATAGGTCTCAAGTCCTTAAAGACTTTTTCCGCTTCGGGCGAGGAGTCGGCCTTGTCCGGCTTAGGCGTGTATAGCGCCCCAAATTCGGCCCTCCGAATACCAGGGGCTTCGCCAAAAATTTAAAATCATAGACTTCTATGGCTAAGTGAGAGTGATAAAGCATTATAGTCCGATTGTCTGGTTCGTTGCGCTGAACACCTCCCTTGAAGGACCCAAAATTGGGGGTAAAGAGTGTTCATATTTACCCCGAACACCCCAGTACTAGTTACATGGGGGTAGAAGCCGACGACTGGCCAACTCTCAGATTTTATAAACATGGCCGCACAGAAGGTAATATTTCAAATTAAGAAAGCGTCGCATGGCGCAAAAGAACTTGTTTCATGTTACAAGATCACATGGGCATGTTCATTCAAAAATTACATCCTTGGCACACTCATCTGCCACTAAGTGGGAACCCTTCAGGACGCTCTCATAGTAATTCTCGGGGCAGCGATACTCCTTGCCCTCCGGCGGCCCCTCCTTCACCAGCTTCACGGCGTCCAGCTTCGCCCAGTGCACCTTCGCCCGGGAAAAAGCCCTGCATGCACCTTCGATGCAGACGGACCGCTTGATGACTTCAAGCCGTGGGCTGGCTTCCACAAGCCGCCTCATGTAGCAACCCAACCTCAGACGGTCAAGTCTCTGTGCTTAAGTGTCATCCCTGGATCGGTATGCTGACACACATAGTACTCGAGGATTTATAACAGAGGTAAATCACATGTATAAAATAACATAAATACTATTACCTCAATCCAAATAGCAGAAGTAACAAAGGTTGTGGATTCCCATCAACACCAACGACAAAGTTGAGTGTAGAAATCGTAACCCTAACGTATCACTTACTCGTCGTAAGAATCCTGCAACATGAGACATTGCAGCCACAAAGGGTCAGTACATTGAATGTACTGGCAAATTCACACCATATGATAATGATGAATAATAGCTATCACTACATGCATATTTGGCTGGTGGAAAGGCTCTATGGTTATAATGTTTTTGCGAAAAGCCAATTTTTCCCTACTGCAAAGAAATATATTTTATTTATCTACAAAGTTGGTTGAAAAATATTGAGAAGGTTCCTCCAACTCAATCCCAAAATACTAATCATTAACCCAACAAATTATTTAAGTAACGTGATGAGATAAATATGATAATCCAAGAACCAGATACTCAAGATTGTCCATAACCGGGGACACGGCTAACCATGATTAGTTTGTACACTCTGCAGAGGTTTGCGCACTTTTCCCCACAAGACTCGATCGCCTCCGTTGGATTTCTCGCACTACAAAGTGTTTGAGAAACGGATGACCGAGACACAGTCTTTCAGGAACATTAACTCTCTACTCCGGGCAGACCATACCAAACCTATAACCCACTACCTGCTGATCCACCTCTTCAAGAGCTTCACGTAACTTACTCAACTATGCTAGAGCCCATAATAGCTTGTGGCTACACACGGAAGTTTCTAGCATGAATAATCTTATGATCCCTTTGAGCCTGGGTGGCGGTCCATAGGAAAATCACACGGGTACTCCGGGATTTCCAAAAAATACAGGCAACACTGGGTACTCTAGGTGCCTCAATCCACCCAGATGTAAATTTAAGTTGCCACCTTAAGTTAAACCATTAATTAACAATCTCACATCGGTCATGGATTTCACTCACCCAAACCACGTCTACGAGCATAGCATAGCAATATAACCAACGCATAGAAGTAACTCCCCAGGGTTTGAATGTAACAGGGCAATAGGTTCTACCTCATCAACTACTTCCCAACCCACAAGTTAATGTCATCCTAACCATGCAATGTTTGAGGATTGGAGATAATTCATAAAAACTGGGTGATAAAGGGATAAGATCAAAGTGTTACTTGCCTTGTACTATTGATGAAGATGATTCGCACTCATAACTCTTGATAATTCTACTCATCACACTCCGTTCAATCTGTCGTGAGCAAGCAATAGTAACCACACATAAGCAATCACTCAAAAGATCGGGAAGAATGAAGAAGATAGTTCGGAAAATATCAAAACCAAGCAAATAACTCTTGCAACATAAAACAATTTCTAACAATATCAAAATTATGTGAATTTGGCCTTATCGGAAAGTTTAGGTCAAGAGCTTCGATTTGCAAAAAGAATCAACTAAATCGGAGTTATGAAACTCAAGTTATGAACAAAAGAAGTTTGAATATGAATCTGAACAAATTTCGAAATTTGAAAATTTCAAAAAGTTGACGTGACAGGTTAACTGGATAGGTGAAAACAAGACGAAACTATAGGCGTTGGTTTCATCTAATTTGGATGAACGTGTAAAAAGTTATGGCTATTTGAAAAATCAGGGTCAACCTGTTTTACGGAAGTAAAATAACTACGGCTGAGAAAATTCTATGTCTAATGTATAAATACAGAGACTAATTGATAATCTAATTATTCTATCGTACTAGTCTAGAAATAATAAGCTACAGAAGTATATATGAAGAAAGATACATTTATAAGGTAGAGAAAAAAATGACTTCGGACAGAGAAGACAATTTCCAGAAGTCCTGCCGGAGAAAAGAAATAATTTTTCTTTAGTGAATCTAGTCAAACCAAAATATTGATTTAACCCGAATCGGATGATTTTTGAAGGCTCTATGGGTCTATATTTATTGGTGGAAAAGAGGCTTAAAGGTTAAAGGCTAGGCAATGTGAGACTAAACAGGGAGCAACTAGTTAACGAGCGCTTCTTCTGGAGCCTCGCAACGATCAGGGCCACTTGACGCGCTCTCAGCCATTTGCCACGTGTCACGCTCTGGACGCTCCCTTCGGATTTTGTTTTTTTATTTTTTCGCACGTGTTTTTGGCTTTTTGAATGGATTTTTTCCAGGTTTTTTTGACGTTTTGATTTTCCCCCGGTCTTTCTTAGCTTTTTGATCAAAAAAATTCGAAATTTTTTTTGCGCGAAAAACGCGTTTTCTTTTTCTTTTTTTCCTTTCGCGAAAGTCACGGTTTTTCTTCCGCGAGAGGCACGGTTGTGCTTTAGCGACAGTCACGGCCGTGCCTTTCGGAAACAAAAAACGCGTTTTCTATTTTTTTCCTTTCGCGAGAGTCACGGTTTTGCTTCCGCGAGAGGCACGGTTGTGCTTTCGCGAGAGTCACGGCCGTGCCTCTCGGAAAGGGATTTTTTTCTTTCGGGAGAGTCACGGTTTTGCTTCCGCGAGAGGCATGGTTGTGCTTTCGCGAAAGTCACGGCCGTGCCTCCCGGAAAGGGAAAAAATACGCGTTTTCTGTTTTATTTCGCGAGAGTCACAGTTTTGCTTTCCGAGAGGAACGGTTGTGCTTTCGCGAGAGTCACGGCCGTGCCTCTCGGAAATGGAAAAAAACGCGTTTTCTATTTTTTTCCTTCCATGAGAGTCACAGTTTTGCTTCCACGAGAGGCACGGTTGTGATTTCGCGAGAGGCACGGACGTGCCTCTTTCGGAAAGGGAAAAAAACCATGCTTCCGGTCCGGTTTTTTTGCCCGGTTTTTTTCGTCTGGTTTTTTTCGTGAAAAAAAAGTTCGTCAAAACCTATCAACATGGGATCTAGTTTTGAAGATCTCGACGCGAGGAATCCAACAGTGAAAACAGTTCAAGATTTGGACGCACAGTTTAAGAGATAAAACGTTTTGAATAAACGGATCTACGAAAAAAGGGAAAACTCCCAGGTTGCGACAAGTGGCGCGCTGCATGTGCGCCACTTGTCGCGACCTGAGAAAGTGGAGTGCTGTTTGCAATGAGTACTCCTTAATTAGTGATTTTGGACTAAACGTAGATGAAAAGAAAAGAAACAGAGAAGAAAAGAGGCGGCTTGCATGGGCCTAAAGGCCTTCGACCGGCCGCGCGCACGCTGCGGCTGCAGTTTTTTTTAAGAAAAATAAAATTCGGCCTAAAAAAACGAAAAGGCCGGCTGGACCTGGCCCATGTAGGAAAAGAAAAAAAAATTAAAGGACGCCCGCTGGTACTATGATGCGCACGTGTGCAACATATAGGGACGGGCCGCACGTACAATTTTTTTTAAATAGAAACAGAAGGATAACCTGAATAAAGAAAAATAAAGTAAAAATTATATATAGGCATATTATATATCAAAATTTTTAGCAAAAGATTTTCTACAATGTGAACATTTTTGTAGCACCAAATAAAATCTACAAAAATTTAAATAAAGCAAAGGGTGCTATTGAGGCAATAAAACCTCATAAAAATCATTTTAAAAATACCAAAATTAATTCAAATTTATTTCTCTCCAATTTTCTGATGTAGGGAATCATGTTACCCTATTTTCCATATATTTTATTTTTGGAGAAAAATAATTTGAATAAAACTCAAATAACTCCAAATTGAAAATAAATTCAAAAGAACTTTGAATTTAATTCTTTGAAACTCCCAACTCATATTTCATATGTTTTGAAGAAGTCATTTTATCTTCTCTCATGAAAATCATTGAGTTGCTTAAAGTTTCTGAATTTGAAATATTTCCAAATAAAATTCAAATCTTTTCAAAAACCCCTTTTCATTTAATTAAATGGAAGAAGTCATATCATCTTCTCTCGAGGGTTTTGTATTTGAAAAGAATTTGAATTCACAGAGATCAAAATGCAAAAAGGTGAAAGTCTGGGAAAGTCCTTTTATTCCCTCTCATTTAACTTTCAAAAAGTTTCGAATTTCACTCAATCAATCACACAACAATCAAACAAACAATCAATGTATCTATTTATTATAACATTCCAAAATTTAGAATTTTGGGATGTTACAAACTGGTCTGCCCTGAGTAGAGAGCTAATGTTCCTGAAAGACTGTGTCTCGATCATCCGTTTCTCAAACACTTTGTAGTGCGAGAAATCCAACAGAGACGATCGAGTCTTGTGAGGAAAAGTGCGCAAACCTCTGCAGAGTGTACAAACTAATCATGGTTAGCCGTGTCCCCGGTTATGGGCAATCTTGAGTATCTGGTTCTTGGATTATCATATTGATCTCATCACGTTACTTAAATAATTTGTTGGGTTAATGATTATTATTTTGGGATTGAGTTGGAGGAACCTTCTCAATATTTTTCAACCAACTTTGTAGTTAAATAAAATATATTTCTTTGCAGTAGGGAAAAATTGGCTTTTCTTAAAAACATTATAACCATAGAGCCTTTCCACTAGCCAAATATGCATGTAGTGATAGCTATTATTCATCATTATCCTATGGTGTGAATTTGCCAGTACATTCAATGTACTGACCCTTTGTGGCTACAACGTCTCATGGTGCAGGATTCTTACGACGAGTAAGTGATACGTTAGGGTTACGATTTCTACACTCAACTTTTCCGTTGGTGTTGATGGGAATCCACAACCTTTGTTACTTTCGCTATTTGGATTGAGGTAATAGTATTTACGTTATTTTATACATGTGATTTACCTCTGTTATAAATCCTCGAGTACTGTGTGTGTGTGTCAGCATACCGATCCAGGGATGACACTTAAGCACAGAGACTTGACCGTCTGAGGTCGGGTCGCTACACCTCACCAGACCGAAGTAGCTGCCGGACAGGGGCTCGCCAGGCCACATCGGGACTATAAGGCCCCTCATGGCCTGTTCTGCCGCCTTGTGAAGTTCGACCAATTGCTTCAGCTGGTCGCTCAAGGACATGGGGTGTTCTGTCCCAGTATAGTGAGACCAGAACAACTTCTCCGCTGAGCTCCCTTCCTCAGCCCGGTAAAACTCCGCGACATCAAGTACACTGTGGGGAAGATCTGCAAACGCTCCTGGAGAGCTCCGAACTCGGGTAAGAAAAAGGAAAGTCTCCTTCACATGATTGCTTTGCATATTGAATGCCTTACCCGCTGCTATCTTCTTCGCCGCGTCAATCTCCTGGAGGGCCTTGTGGGCTTCGGCCTTGGCGCTCCGGACGCTTTCAAGCGCCTGCGCGAGCTCGGCCTCTCGCGTCTTGAAGTAAAGCTCCAAGGACTCGTGCTTTTTGGCGAGAGCCTCAAGCTCTTGCTGCACCTCGCCTACTCAGGCTTCTTATTTCTCCCGTTCCAGGCGTTCTTTGGCCGCTTTGTCTTCGGCCTCAGACACCGCCTTCCTCAGGGTCTCCACCTCGGTCATGGCCCCTGACAAATTCATGATGATCCTATTACTTTACACTCGAACTTCTTTTTAACTATATAGACGGGGGTATATCTTACCTTTGCTCTCTTCGAGCTGCCCCTTGGTGGGGCTGAGCTCGTCCTCGGACCGCTTCAGGGCCCGCTTCAGCGTAGGGACCTCCGCAGTACATGCGGCAGCGGCCAGCAGTGAAGCCTGCACATACACATAAACATACTCTAATTAGACTCCTGAGTTATCATTTGATCCTCTATTCGGCTTTTCTTCGTGAACGCCGAACAGAGCATCAGGGGCTACTATCTATGCGGTAATATTTTCTTATATTTTGAATGCTTACCTCAAAGCCTGTTAGGAGGCTGGCACAAGCTTCGGTCAGTCCATTTTTGGCGGACTGAACCTTCTCGACCACCGCACTCATGATAGTGCGGTGCTCTTCTGCGATGGAAGCGCTGCGAAGCGCTTCCAGCAGGGTGTCTGGTGCCTCTGGTTGGACAGAGGACACCGGCACGGATGGTTGGCCCCCCTTAATGGGGGACCGCCTGCCGAAGTCCGGAACCATCGAAGGTTCCGGCGCAGTGTCCGGTTGGGGCCCGAACTCGAAGCCCGTAGGAGCCTCGTTTCCTTGATACCCAGGGTCCGGGAGGTCATCATGGGGCGCCCCCAGGATCACCTCCCCTTGGCTCGGTGCCTTTTGAGACACCACCTCGGTGTTGTCCGTAGGGCGAGGGGTGGAAGCCGTCGGAGGAGAACCGCTGTTCATATCCGATGAGTCCAAAGAGCCGCTCGACGAGGGTACATCGAGATGAGCTCGGGATGGACTGGATAATCATGTTGGGCATGAGGAAAGGCAGTACAATAAAACATACCATGAAGTACTATGGTGTCCGGACACTTACGACTTCGCCAGGGGCTTGTCCCCGGGTAGCCACTCGTTGCCGCTGTCGACGGCCGTCGTGGCACAGTCCAGAGGGAGGGTCTTTCCCTTCTTGGACCCTTCGGCTTCCCCGGATGGGTCGGCCTTCCTTTTCTTGTCTCCCCCGGCTGGGGGGGGGAGAGCTTTTCTCCTCCTCCTCGTTTCCGTGGGAGGAGTGCGCGTCGGAGTCATCGGACGATGAGCCCGATGTAACCTTGCGCCGGAGACCCTTTCGGGACCCCGTGGCCTTCTTCTTGGCCTTCTTTTCTGGCACCTCGTAAGGTGCCGGAGTCAACATCTTCGTTAGAAGAGCGTCTGCAGGATCTTCGGGCAGGGGCTGGGTAATCAAGCTGCTCCGCTATCTCTATCCAGTCCTGTTAATGACATGAAAGCTTAGATCCAACACATAACTAAACTAGGGCAAATAAATACCCTGAGAGATGTAAAAGCCTACCGGATGGGCGCGGCGCTTTGCGCTGAGTCCGCGGTCCTTGGTGAGGGAGGGAGGCATCTCGGCACCCTTGAACAGCACCCTCCAGACGTCCTCGTGCGTCGTGTCGTCGAGCTCTCGCAGCGTCTGGTGCTTGGCCGAGTCGAACTCCCACAAAACAAATGCCCATAGTTGGCACGGAAGGATCCGGCGGAAGAGCATAACCTGGACCACGTTGACGAGCTTGATTTTCTTGTTCGTCATGTTCTGGATGCAGGTCTGGAGTCCGGTCAGCTCTACCGAAGAACCCCAGGACATGCCCTTCTTTTTCCAAGAGGTGAGCTGCGTGGGAATTCCGGATCAAAATTTGGGGGCCGCCACCCAGTTGGAGTCGCGCGGCTCGGTGATGTAGAACCACCCCGATTGCCACCCCTTTATGGTATCCAAGTAGGTGCCCTCGAGCCAGGTGACATTAGGCATCTTGCCCACCATGGCGCCTCCGCACTCTGCTTGCTGGCCACCCACCACCTTCGGTTTGACATTGAAGGTTTTCAGCCATAGGCCGAAGTGGGGCCTGATGCGGAGCAAGGCCTCGCACACGACGATAAACGCCGAGATGTTGAGGATGAAATTGGGGGCCAGATCATGAAAATCCAGCCCGTAGTAGAACATGAGCCCGTGGGCAAACGGGTGGAGAGGAAATCCCAGTCTGCGGACGAAATGGGTAAGAAAAACTACCTTCTCATGGGGTTCGGGCGTGGGGACAATCTGCCCCGCATTTGGCAGCCGGTGCGCGATATCCGCGGCCAAGTATCCGGATTCCCATAACTTTTTGATGTTCTCCTCCGTGACGGAGGAGACCATCCACTTGCCTCCTGCTCCGGACATGATTGGAGTGGTTTGAGAAGAAGAACGCAAGCTTGGGCGCTAGAGCTCAAGTGTGCGGGAATGGGTAAGCGAGAAGGAAGAAGGCGTGGGTGAAAAAAGTGAATCTTTGTCCCTTTATAAGGGTGGAGGAGGCGATGTGTCTCCCCACTTGCCTGGCAAAACCGCTTATTCCCCAAGAGCCGTAATTGATGGCGCGGTTGGGTTACCCATGCCCGTATTGATGAGAATCCCGTGATAAGGGGAACACGATCTCTGCTTTGACAAGACGTATCAACAAAACCGCCTCGCGATATGTGCAGAGCTGGTTGAGAAAAGCGGTTCGAATAATGACCGGGCCATGGTGTGATGCCATGCTGCCAAAACATGTCAGCAGATTAGATTTGTGGAAATATTGTTCTCTCTACGGTGGTATGTGGAACTTATTTTGCCGGGTCAGACACTATCCTTCCATTCAAACTCTTTCATGGTGTATTCGGAGGAGGAACCCGCCTTGCAATGCCGAAGACAACACTGCGTGCCGGACTCATCGTCATTGAAGCCTGGTTCAGGGGCTACTGAGGGAGTCCTGGATTAGGGGGTCTCCGGACAGTCGGACTATATCCTTTGGCCGGACTGTTGGACTATGAAGATACAAGATTGAAGACTTCGTCCCGTGTCCGGATGGAACTCTACTTGGCGTGGAAGGCAAGCTAGGCAGTACGGATATGGATATCTCCTCCTTTGTAACCGACCTTGTGTAACCCTAGCCCCCTCCGGTGTCTATATAAACCGGAGGGTTTAGTCCATAGGACAACAGACAATCATACCATAGGCTAGCTTCTAGGGTCTTGTCTCTCTGATCTCGTGGTAGATCAACTCTTATAATACTCGTATCATCAAGAATAAATCAAGCAGGACGTAGGGTTTTACCTCCATCAAGAGGGCCCGAACCTGGGTAAAGCATCATGTCCCCTGCCTCCTATTACCATCCGCCTTAGACGCACAGTTCAGGACCCCCTACCCGAGATCCGCCGGTTTTGACACCGACAATGATCTTCATGATAGGGAGTCTCTTATTTTGTCACTTTTATATATTAGTGGGAATTTTCCATTATAGAACTTGGCTTGTATATTCCAATGATGGGCTTCCTCAAATGCCCCAGGTCTTGTGAGCAAGCAAGTTGGATGCACACCCACTTAGTTTCTTTGATGAGCTTTCATATATTTATAGCTCTAGTGCATCTATTGCATGGCAATCCCTATTCCTTGCATTGACATCAATCAGTGGGCATCTCCATAGCCCATTGATTAGCCGCGTCAATGTGAGACTTTCTCCCTTTTTGTCTTCTCACACAACCTCAATCATCATATTCTATTCCACCCATGGTGCTATGTCCATGGCTCGCGCTCATATATTGTGTAAAAGTTGAAAGAGTTTGAAAAGGCTAAGTATGAAACAATTGCTTGGTTTGTCATCGCGGTTGTGCATGATGAGAGCATTTTGTGTGACAAAAATGAAGCATGGCCAAACTATATGATTTTGTAGGGATAAGTTTTCTTTGGCTATGTTATTTTGATAAGACATAATTGCTTGATTAGCATACTTGGAGTATTACTATTTTTATGCCAACAATAAGCTTTTATCTTGAACCTTCCGGATTTGAACATTCATGCCACAATAGAGAAAAATACATTGAAGAACATGTTAGAAAGCATTCCACATCAAAATTTTTGTTTTTATCATTTACCTACTCGAGGACGAGCACGGATTAAGCTTGTGGATGCTTAATACGTCTCCAACGTGTCTATAATTTTTGATTGCTCCATGCTATATATTATCAACCTTGGATGTTTTATATGCATTTATATGCTATTTTATATGATTTTTGGGACTAACCTATTAACCTAGAGCCCAGTGCCAGTTTCTGTTTTTTCGTTGTTTTTGAGTATCGCGGAAAAGGAAAACCAAACGGAGTCCAATTGACCCGAAACTTCACGGAACTTATTTTTGGACTAGAAGAAGGCCAGGAAGTAAAAGAATTGGGCCAGCCCGGAGACCCCCCTGCCTTGTTCTCGACTCCAACACCTCTTATATAACCCAAAACTTCCAGAAAGAAACCTAGATCGGGAGTTCCGCCGCCAGAAGCCTCCGTAGCCACCGAAAACCAATCTAGACCCGTTCCGGCACCCTACCAGAGGGGGGAATCCCTCTCCGGTGGTCATCTTCATCATCCTGGCGCTCTCCATGACGATGAGGGAGTAGTTCTTCCTCGGGGCTGAGGGTATGTACCAGTGCTACCTCTTGAGCACTGCGTTGGTTTTCCCTTGAAGAGGAAAGGGTGGTGTGATACATCTCCAACGTATCTATAATTTTTTATTGTTCCATGCTATTATATTATCAACTTTGGATGTTTATGGGCTTTATTATGCACTTTTATATTATTTTTGGGACTAACCTATTAACCCAGAGCCCAGTGCCAGTTTCTGTTTTTTCCTTGTTTTAGAATATCGCAGAAAAGGAAAATCAAACGGAGTCCAATTGACCTGAAACTTCACGGAACTTATTTTTGGATCAGAAGAAGCCCAGAAGACTTGGAGTGCACGTCAGGGGATCAACGAGGAAGCCACGAGGCAGGGGGAGCGCCCACCCCCCTGGGCATGCCCTCCACCCTCGTGGGCCCCCCTGACACACTTCTTCCTCCTATATATCTCCATATACACTAAAACGATCGGGGAGCACAATAGATCGGGAGTTCCGCCGCCAGAAGACTCCGTAGACACCGAAAGCCAATCTAGACCCTGCCGGAGGGGGGAGGGAATCCCTCTCCGGTGGCCATCTTCATCATCCCGGTGCTCTCCATGACGAGGAGGGAGTAGTTCTCCCTCGGGGCTGAGGGTATGTACTAGTAGCTATGTGTTTGATCTCTCTCCCTCTCGTGTTCTTGAGGTGTTACGATCTTGACGTATCGCGAGCTTTGCTATTATAGTTGGATCTTATGATGTTTTCTCCCCCCTCTACTCTCTTGTAATGGATTGAGTTTCCCCTTTGAAGTTATCTTATCGGATTGAGTCTTTAAAGATTTGAGAACACTTGAAGTATGTCTTGCCGTGCGTATCTGTGGTGACAATGGGATATCACGTGATTCACTTGATGTATGTTTTGGTGATCAACTTGCGGGTTCCGCCCATGAACCTATGCCTAGGGGTTGGCACACGTTTTCGTCGTGATTCTCCGGTAGGAACTTTGGGGCACTCTTTGAGGTTCTTTGTGTTGGTTGAATAGATGAATCTGAGATTGTGTGATGCATATCGTATAATCATACCCACGGATACTTGAGGTGATGTTGGAGTATCTTGGTGACATTAGGGTTTTGGTTGATTTGTGTCTTAAGGTGTTATTCTAGTACGAACTCTAGGGCTGTTTGTGCCACTTATAGGAATAGCCCAACGGATTGATTGGAAAGAATAACTTTGAGGTGGTTTCGTACCCTACCATAATCTCTTTGTTTGTTCTCCGCTATTAGTGACTTTGGAGTGACTCTTTGTTGCATATTGAGGGATAGTTATGTGATCCAATTATGTTATTTTTGTTGAGAGGACTTGCACTAGTGAAAGTATGAACCCTAGGCCTTGTTTCAACGCATTGCAATACCGTTTACGCTCACTTTTACCATTAGTTACCTTGCTGTTTTTATAATTTCAGATTACAAATGCCTTTATCTACCATCCATATTGCACTTGTATCACCATCTCTTCGCCGAACTAGTGCACCTATACAATTTACCATTGTATTGGGTGTGTTGGGGACACAAGAGACTCTTTGTTATTTGGTTGCAGGGTTGCTTGAGAGAGACCATCTTCATTCTATGCCTCCTATGGATTGATAAACCTTAGGTCATCCACTTGAGGGAAATTTGCTATTGTCCTACAAACCTCTGCACTTGGAGGCCCAACAACGTCTACAAGAAGAAGGTTGTGTAGTAGACATCAAGCTCTTTTCTGGCGCCGTTGCCGGGGAGGTGAGTGCTTGAAGGTATATCTTTAGATCTTGCAATCGAGTCTTTTAGTTTCTTGTTTTATCACTAGTTTAGTTTATAAAAGAAAACTATAAAAAATGGAATTGAGTTTACCTCATACGCTTCATCTTTTTAATACCTTTCGTGAGTATGATGGAAAGGAAAATTGTGCCAAGTGTTAGAAGAAGAATGCATTAAAATGTTTGGCACTAAATATTTGAATGATGAGCATGATTGCAATGTTGTTAGTATGAATTCCTTGAATATCCATGATGCTAATGATATGCAAATCCACAAGCTTGGGGAAGCTATGTTTGATGAAGATGATATTTTTTGTCCCCCAAGTTTTGATGAGCAAATTTATTATGATGAAAGCATGCCTCCTATTTATGATAATTATATTGATGAAAGTGGATTTGGAGAGGTGATGACTTTATTTTGTGATGAATCCACTATTCTGGAAGAGGTTCCAATTGATTATGAGAACAAAGTTGCTATCTATGATGATTATTGTGATGACTTTTATGCTATAAAGAATAATGATATCCATGAAACTTGTCATCATGATTTTAGTTTTCAATTGGATTATGCCTCACATGATAATTATTTTGTTGAGTTTGCTCCTACTATTATTCATGAGAAGAATTTTGCTTGTGTGGAGAGTAATAAAATTTCTATGCTTGTAGATCATGAAAAGAATGCTTTAGGTGATGGTTATATTGTTGAATTCATTCATGATTCTACTGAAAATTATTATGATGGAGGAATATATGCTTGTAGGAATTGCAATAATATCAAGTTTCCTCTCTATGTGCTTAAAGTTATAAAGTTATGCTTGTTTTACCTTCCTAGGCTAGTTGATTATTGTTCCCATAAGTTGTTTGCTCACAAAATCCCTATGCATAGGAAGTGGGTTAGACTTAAATGTTCTAGTCATATTCTTCATGATGCTCTCTTTATGTTTCAATTCTTATCTTTTATGTGAGCATCATTGAAATCATCATGCCTAGCTAGGGGCATTAAACGATAGCGCTTGTTGGGAGGCAACCCAATTTTATTTTTTCTCCTTGATTTTTTCTCCTGTTTAGTAATAAATAATTTATCTAGCCTATTTTATGATTGATTTTTTATGTTTTTATTAGTGTTTGTGCCAAGTAGAACCTTTGGGAAAACTTGGGGAAAGTCTTTGCGATCATGCTGTAAAAAACAGAAACTTTAGCGCTCACGAGAATTGCTGCCATTTTTATTTGGATAGTGCTATTTAGTTAATTCTTTTTGCAGATTATTAATAGATAAATTCCTCACGTCCAGAAATTTATTTGAGAATTTTATGAGTTCCATAAGTATACGTTTGATTCAGATTACTACAGACTGTTCTGTTTTTGACAGATTCTGTTTTCTATGTGTTGTTTGCTTATTTTAATGAATCTATGGCTAGGAAAAGAGTTTATAAATCATAGAGAAGTTGGAATACAGTAGGTTTAACACCAATATAAATAAATAATGAGTTCATTACAGTACCTAAGTGGTGATTTATTTTCTTATACTAACGGAGCTTACGAGTTTTCTGTTAAGTTTTGTGTTGTGAAGTTTTCAGGTTTTGGGTAAGGATTCGATGGACTATGGAATAAGGAGTGGCAAGAGACTAAGCTTGGGGATGCCCAAGGCACCCCAAGGTAATATTCAAGGATAGCCAAGAGCCTAAGCTTGGGGATGCCCCGGAAGGCATCCCCTCTTTCGTCTTCGTTCATCGGTAACTTTACTTGGAGCTATATTTTTATTCGCCACATGATATGTGTTTTGCTTGGAGCGTCATTTTCTTTAGTTTTGCTTACTGTTTGAATAAAATACCAAGATCTGAAATTATTAAGTGTTATAGAGTCTTCACATGGTTGCATAATTATTCAACTACTCATTGATCTTCACTTATATCTTTCGGAGTAGCTTGTTGTTGCTCTAGTGCTTCGCTTATATCCTTTTAGAGCATGGTGGTGGTCTTATTTTGTAGAAATAGATGAACTCTCATGATTCACTTATATTATTTTGAGAGTCTTTAGAATATCATGGTAATTTTCTTTGGTTATGAATTTAGTCCTAATATGATGGGCATCCAAGAGGGATATAATAAAAACTTTCATATAAAGTGCATTGAATACTATGAGAAGTTTGATACTTGATGATTGTTTTGAGATATGAGGATGGTAATATTAGAGTCATGATAGTTGAGTAGTTGTGAATTTGATAAATACTTGTGTTTAAGTTTGTGATTCCCGTAGCATGCACGTATGGTGAACCGTTCTGTGATGAAGTCGGAGCATGATTTATTTATTGACTGTCTTCCTTATGAGTGGCGGTCGGGGATGAGCGATGGTATTTTCCTACCAATCTATCCCCCTAAGAGCATGCGTGTTGTACTTTGTTTTGATAACTAATATATTTTTGCAATAAGTATGTGAGTTCTTTATGACTAATGTTGAGTCCATGGATTATACACACTCTCACCCTTCCACCATTGCTAGCCTCTCTTGTACCGCGCAACTTTCGCCGGTACTTTAAACCCACCATATACCTTCCTCAAAACAGCCACCATACCTACCTATTATGGCATTTCCATAGCCATTCTTAGATATATTGCCATGCAACTTTCCATCGTTCCGTTTATTATGACGTGCTTCATCATTGTCATATTGCTTTGCATGATCATGTAGTTGACATCGTATTTGTGGCAAAGCCACCGTTCATAATTCTTTCATACATGTCACTCATGAGTCATTGCACATCCCGGTACACCGCTGGAGGCATTGATATAGAGTCATATCTTGTTCTAAGTATCGACTTGTAATTCTTGAGTTGTAAGAAAATAAAATGTGATGATCTTCATTATTAGAGCATTGTCCCAGTGAGGAAAGGATGATGGAGACCATGATTCCCCCACAAGTCGGGATGAGACCCTGGAGGAAAATAAATAAAAGAGGCCAAAGAAGCCCAAATAAAAAAAGAGAAAAAAGAGGCCATAAAAAAAGAGAAGGCCCAAACAAAAAAAATGAGAGAAAAAGAGAGAAGGGGCAATGCTACTATCCTTTTACCACACTTGTGCTTCAAAGTAGCACCATGATCTTCATGATAGAGAGTCTCCTATGTTGTCACTTTCATATACTAGTGGGAATCTTTCATTATAAAACTTGGCTTGTATATTCCAATGATGGGCTTCCTCAAAATTCCCTAGGTCTTCGTGAGCAAGCAAGTTGGATGCACACCCACTTAGTTTCTTTTCATACACTTATAGCTCTAGTGCATCCGTTGCATGGCAATCCCTACTCACTCACATTGATATCCATTGATGGGCATCTCCATAGCCCGTTGATACGCCTAGTCGATGTGAGACTATATTCTCCCTTTTTGTCTTCTCCACAACCACCCTTCTATTCCACCTATTGTGCTATATCCATGGCTCACGCTCATGTATTGCGTGAAGATTGAAAAAGTTTGAGAACATCAAAAGTATGAAACAATTGCTTGGCTTGTCATCGGGGTTGTGCATGATTTAAATATTTTGTGTGGTGAAGATAGAGCATAGGCAGACTATATGATTTTTTAGGGATAGCTTTCTTTGGCCCTGTTATTTTGAGAAGACATGATTACTTGGTTAGTATGCTTGAAGTATTATTATTTTTATGTCAATATTAAACTTTTGTCTTGAATCTTATGGATCTGAATATTCTTGCCACAATAAAGAGAATTACATGGATAAATATGTTAGGTAGTATTCCACATCAAAAATTCTGTTTTTATAATTTACCTACTCGAGGACGAGCATGAATTAAGCTTGGGGATGCTGATACGTCTCCAACGTATCTATAATTTTTGATTGTTCCATGCTATTATATTATCAACTTTGGATGTTTATGGGCTTTATTATGCACTTTTATATTATTTTTGGGACTAACCTATTAATCCAGAGCCCAGTGCTAGTTTCTGTTTTTTCCTTGTTTTAGAATATCGCAGAAAAGGAAAATCAAACGGAGTCCAATTGACCTGAAACTTCACGGAACTTATTTTTGGATCAGAAGAAGCCCAGAAGACTTGGAGTGCACGTCAGGGGACCAACGAGGAAGCCACGAGGCAGGGGGCGCGCCCACCCCCCTGGGCGTGCCCTCCACCCTCATGGGCCCCTCGTGGCCCCCCTGACGCACTTCTTCATCCTATATATCTCCATATACCCTAAAATGACTGGGGAGCACAATAGATCGGGAGTTCGGCCGCCAGAAGCCTCCGTAGCCACTGAAAGCCAATCTAGACCCGTTTCGGCACCCTGCCGAAGGGGGGGAATCCCTCTCCGGTGGCCATCTTCATCATCCTGGTGCTCTCCATGACGAGGAGGGAGTAGTTCTCCCTCGGGGCTGAGGGTATGTACCAGTAGCTATGTGTTTGATCTCTCTCTCTCTCTCGTGTTCTTGAGGTGTTACGATCTTGATGTATCGCGAGCTTTGCTATTATAGTTGGATCTTATGATTTTTTTCTCCCCCCTCTACTCTCTTGTAATGGATTGAGTTTCCCCTTTGAAGTTATCTTATCGGATTGAGTCTTTAAAGATTTGAGAACACTTGATGTATGTCTTGCCGTGTGTATCTGTGGTGACAATGGGATATCACGTGATTCACTTGATGTATGTTTTGGTGATCAACTTGCGGGTTCCGCCCATGAACCTATGCATAGGGGTTGGCACACGTTTTCGTCGTGATTCTCCGGTAGGAACTTTGGGGCACTCTTTGAGGTTCTATGTGTTGGTTGAATAGATGAATCTGAGATTGTGTGATGCATATCGTATAATCATACCCACGGATACTTGAGGTGACATTGGAGTATCTAGGTGACATTAGGGTTTTGGTTGATTTGTGTCTTAAGGTGTTATTCTAGTACGAACTCTAGGGTTTTTTGTGACTGAGGGAGTCTTGGATTAGGGGGTCTCCGGACAGCCGGACTATATCCTTTGGCCGGACTGTTGGACTATGAAGATACGAGATTGAAGACTTCGTCCTGTGTCCGGATGGGACTATACTTGGCATGGAAGGCAAGCTAGGCAATACGGATATTTATATCTTCTCCTGTGTAACCGACCTTGTGTAACCCTAGCCCCTTCCGATGTCTATATAAACCGGAGGGTTTTAGTCTGTAGGACAACATACAATCATACCATAGGCTAGCTTCTAGGGTTTAGCCTCTCCGATCTCGTGGTAGATCAACTCTTGTACTACTCATATTATCAAGAATAAATCAAGCAGGACGTAGGGTTTTACCTCCATCAAGAGGGCCTGAACCTGGGTAAAACATCGTGTCCCCTACCTCTTGTTACCATCCGCCTTAGACGCATAGTTTGGGACCCCCTACCCGAGATTCGCCGGTTTTGACACCGACATTGGTGCTTTCATTGAGAGTTCCTCTATGTCGTCGTCATTAGGCTGGATGGCTCCTTCGATCATCAATAGCGATGCAGTCCAGGGTGAGACTTTTCTCCCCGGACAGATCCTTGCATTCGGCGGCTTCGTACTGCGGGCCAACTCGCTTGGCCATCTGGAGCAGATCAAGAGTTACGCCCCTGGCCACCAGGTCAGGTTTGGAAGCTTAAACTACACGGCCGATATCCTCAAAGACTTGATCTTCAACGAATTCGAGCCCCTGCCTAGTGCACCACACTGTCATGATGAGCATGATTTAGCTCTGCCATCGGACAGTGTTCAGGAGATCGCGCCGGCAACCGCTCGACCCTCAATTCGGAGCCAGATGCGCCATCCATGGACGGGTGGATAGACCCCGCCACGGAGGCCGCACTCTCATCGGCGATCGAGCCGAGTATCGACCTTACCCTTCACGGGAGCCGTGACGCCGAACTATCGGATTCTTCCCCGACCACGGACTCCGAGCCACCTGCGCCCGTGCCTATCGAATCCAACTGGGCACCGATCATGGAGTTCACCTCCGCGGATATCTTTTAGCACTCGCCCTTCGGCGACATACTGAACTCATTAAGGTCTCTCTCCCTGGCAGGAGAGTCCGGGCCGAACTATGTTCGGCAGGATTGGGATGCGGATGACGAAGAAATTCTCTGCCCACCCACCACCCACTTAGTAGCCACTGTCGACGATTTGACCGACATGCTCGACTTTGACTCCGAAGACATTGACGGTATGGACGACGATGCAGGAGACGAACAGGAACCACTACCCATAGGGCACTGGACTCCCACTTCATCATATGATGTATACATGGTGGACACACCCAAAGAAAACGACAACGAGGAACGGAAGGACGCAATGAAGGGTTGTCCCATCGAGAAGCAGTCAAAGCGGCGGTGTAAGCGCCACTCCAAATCCCGCCTCAGCAGAAACAACGGTCATATAGGCCCAGCAATAGAGCAGGGTGAACCATCGCCCGACCAGGGCAACACGGAGAATCAAACCGAACAACCCGACCCCGTCGAAGATAACAGTCCGGGCGACATCACATCGGACAGGCACCCGGAGCAACAGAATGCCCATCAAAGGCTGGTTGCCACTACGAGGAGTCTGAAAAAGCAGAAGCAAAGGCTCAGGGCTGCACAAGACACACTCAGAATCAGATGGAGTGAAGTACTCAACACTGCAGCGAAGTACGGCGGTAATCGCCACACCAAGAGCTACCCGAAGCGAAAGCTACTACCTGAATTCGATGAGGAGGCCTTAGATCCCCCGCAATCAAAAAACAAAACGACCATCCAGTTGGATAGACGACCTCATGGCCAACGTAGAACGGCAAACAACGCCGCACATAAGCCGGTACAAGATCCACATGAGGACTCGCATCAAAAGTACGACGCAACCAGATCCATCTACGGGCCACGCAAGCGCGCTCTAGCACACAATGCAACACAACAAACATCCCAATACCTTGGTACACCCAAATACAGGGGTGCCGCACACCCCCTATGTTTCACCGATGAGGTGCTGGACCATGAATTTCCAGAGGGATTCAAACCCGTAAACATAGAGGCGTATGATGGAACGACAGACCCTGGGGTCTGGATTGAGGACTACATCCTCCATATCCATATGGCTCGAGGAGACAATCTCCACGCCATCAAGTACTTACCCCTCAAGCTCAAAGGGCCAGCTCGGCACTGGCTTAAAAGCCTCCCCGAAAACTCCATTGGAAGCTGGGAAGAGCTCGAAGACGCCTTTCGGGCAAATTTTCAAGGGACCTATGTTCGACCACCAGATGCAGACAATTTAAGTCATATAACTCAACAACCCGAAGAGTCATCCCGAAAGCTTTGGAACATGTTCCTCACTAAAAAGAACCAAATAGTCGACTGTTCAGACGCCGAAGCCTTAGCAGCTTTCAAGCACATCGTTTGAGATGAATGGCTTGCCAGACACCTCGGCCAAGAAAAGCCGAGAACAATGGCAGCATTAACAAGCCTCATGACCCACTTTTGCGTGGGCGAGGACAGCTGGTTAACCCGATGCAGCACCAGTGACCCAAGTACATCCGAAGTCAGGGACGGAAATGGGAAATCACGACGCAGCGAAAACAAGCGCCGGAATAAAGAAGACAGCCCGAAGAGCACATCGGTAAACGCCGGATTCAAAAGCTCTCGGCCAGGTCAGCAAAAGCTGCCCCCCAAAGGCAACAGAGACGAACTGTCCAGCCAAAACAAGATTCTGGACCAAATATGTCAGATCCATAGCACCCCCGATAAACTTGCAAATCATACCCATAGAGAATGTTGGGTCTTCAAGCAGTCCGACAAGCTCAACGCCGAACACAAGGGGCAGGATACACCAAGCGAAGACGAGGACGAGCCTCACAAGCAAAGCACTGGGGAACAAAAGAAATTCCCACCAGAAGTTAAAACAGTAAACATGTTACACGTAACAAAGGGGAGAAACAAAGCGGCACTCCTAGAGACACATATCCCAGGGCCTATCACAGTGGAGTTCTGCCACTGGTCGTCCCAACCGGTCACCTTCGACCATCGAGATTACTCGGCAAGTATCTGGCGTGCAGGATGGGCTGCCTTGGTATTAGACCCAATAATTGATGGATACCACTTCACACGAGTCCTGATGGACGGTGGCAGCAGTTTAAACCTGATATATCAGGACACAGTCCGCAAAATGGGGATAGACCCAACAAAAATTAGCTATAGCAATACTACCTTTAAAGGGGTAACGCCAGGCCTAGAGGCCCATTGCACGGGCTCCCTGCTACTAGAGGTTATATTCGGCTTTCCCGATAACTTCCGCAGCGAAAATTTAACGTTCCACATCGCTCCGTTCCAAAGTGGCTATCAAGCACTACTCGGACGCGAAGCTTTCGCTCGCTTTAACGCAATACCGCATTACACTTCCCTCATGCTTAAGATGCCCGGTCCACGTGGCATCATTAGAGTAAATGGAAATATTGAGCGCTCCTTGCGCGCGGAAGACCGTGCGGCTGCCTTGGCAGCCGCAGACTAAACGGCCTCACCAACTAAAGCATCTGACAGGTCGTTAAGACCTCGGACACAGTTGGACGAGTCCGGTACTGCTATATGTAATTGGTACAGGTTTGATGGATATACCCCTATTACAATACAAGGGGCTCAACGCGCGCGCACAAGTGACAATCAGGCTCAACTTTACTCATATTGTTTATTTAATATAACTTACCTTTTGCACGGCACCTTTTCAATTAAGTTCCTCTCTTTTTTAGATGACCATCGTGCTACACCCGTCCAGAATACGGCACAACGGAGACACAGGCGCAGACGTGCAGCAGGGAACCGTTCCAAGGATTCTTTTTAGATTAAGACCCTGCGTAAACCTTTTTTACTGTCTCTTGTTGATACACATCCCTCGGATTCTCAGTACAATTGAGAAGGATGCTGACGTATTGGCATGTGGCCATGTTAGAATATTGCACGTACCTGGACACCAGGGGCTTATTACAAAGGGCACTGTTTAGGCCCGGTTTACACCATAAAGACCGAATACCTTAGGGAGTGTTCGGCATCGCGAGTTTGGCCTTATATGCATCAGCTCCGAATCATGTCTTTGGTCAAATGTTGGGTTTTCCCGGCTCCTGTGTTTTGCTGCCTTATGTTCCACTCTATCGGCTAAGGCGGCACCAGGAGAACTACTACGATTGTGCCCTGGTTCATCCGGACGAGCACCTCAGTAGAGAAAGCCGAAAATTGACTGTCATGATATAGCGTGAGACTGGTCAACCACTCGATGACCTATCGGAAACTTCAGGATTCCTCCGCCTTAAGGAAGGGCCGTTTCCCGGCCAGGCATGTACGCACCCCGAATTCGGATGAGTGCGGAGCCACCAGGGGCTATATAGTAGCCCCACTGTCAAACTCCTCTGGCTAAGTGAAAGTGCTAAAGCATTATAGTCCGGTTGCCTAGTTAACTGCGCTATCACCTCCTTAATGGACCAAGCCGTTGGGTCGAGTGTGAACATGCATCTTCTGCGAACACCCCCGCATTATATGCGTGGGGGCTGAAGCCGACGACTGCAATCTTTCAGGTTATATACATATATACATAAACGGCCGCACAGGAGGCATCATAATACTTTTAGGCAAAAGTATAAATACAGCCTTGATAAACTTAATAAAACATTGTTTTTACAATGGGAATACATGTCACTCAAACATAACATTCTTCGAGCATTGGGCCTCTATCAAACGAGCGCCTTCAAGAACTTCTTCAAAATAGTGCTCAGCAGCCACTCGGCCTATGGCCGAACCCTGCGCCGCAATAGTGGTGGCATCCATCTCCGCCCAGTATGTTTTGACACGGGCAAGGGCCATCCGCGAGCCTTCTATGCACGCCGACCTCTTCATCGCATTAATGCGCGGCACCGCACCAAGGAACTGCTGCACCAAACTAAAATAGTTGTTTGGCTTTGGCCTTTCCGGCCACAGATGATCCACAACAGACCTCATGGCGAGTCCGGACAATCTATTCAGCTCGGCCCATTCGGCAAGCCGATCAGTCAATGGAAGCAGACGCTCTGGAACGTTAAATTGTGACCAGAATAGCTTGTCCACTTCATGATCTGTTTGATCTCGGAACTATTCGGCCGCATCAACAACACTCGCCGCCAAGTCCAGATATGCGTCCGCCGAACTCCACAGCCGGTCCAGAGGGGCATACCGAGGATCTCCAAACTTCCTCCGCAGCATAAAGGGTTTCCCAGCCGTGATATCCCCGGCTTGACGCAGCTCCTCCTTTTTTGCTCTCATCGCAGAGCGGGTGTCTTTGGTCGCCATCGTGGCCTTTTCCAGGTCCGTCGCCTTCGCCCGGTTTTCTTCTTCAAGAAGCTGGCAACGGTCGGCAGTATCTTTTAACTTTACAACCATCTTGGCCATTTTCTCTTTGCTCTCGCAATGTGCGGCCTGTTCGGCCCTTAACTCTTCGGCCGCTTGCAAAGCAGCCGTATTTCCTGGCTTGCTCCTTGGCTCGGGAAAGCTCCGCCCGAAGGATCTCCACGGTGGCCACTCCATATGCAGTCACAACATATTAAAGATACTGGCATCATGCTGCTCTTATTATGTGACGATCACCAGAAAGGCCACTCACCCTGTTCCTCGTGAAGCCGCTCATTGACAAGCACGATGTCGGCATCTGCCGCATCCAGCTGCCGCTTTAGTTCGGCATACCCACCAGTCCGGCTAGCCACCGGAGCTTCCACCACCTGCACATAAAGGCAGTCTGGTTATTGCCTGGGACTATGATCCTCTGTTTGCCGCCATTTTCGACGACAACCAGAGTCTCAGGGGCTACTATCTACACAGGGCACATCTAAAAATGTGCGGTACTTTCAAAAATATACATCATTTCACGTACCTCAAAACCTGTTAGTAGACTCATAAAGGCTTCATGCAGCCCGCTTTCGGCGGACGAAATCATTTCAATCACCGTACCCATCAATGTGTGGTGCTCTTCTGAGATAGCCGCCTTCTCCAGCAGATCCCTCCGTACATCCGACCGCGCACCAGACGGTGTCGGACTCTTTTGATTGCTCTCTTTGAGAGCTGGATACTGAGGACTTCGGGTGGCCATAGGATTACCTTCTGGCCTTGCCGGATCAGGAGAAGCCCTCCGCGACGACACCTCAAGGTCGCCCTCTTTGTAAGGCAGTGTGGCAGGGGGAGGCGTTTCGCTCTCCATCATCTCCGAAAGAAGATCCCCCGAAGACGAGCTCAGCTGAGAAGGGCTAAGATCCGAACTGCAAGATAAATACTTCGGTTATTTTCCTTAGAAGTAAGGCAGGATATCTTCAAATACCTTTTGATTACTTACAGCTCGTTAGAGGGCTGATCCCCGCGCGGATGTTGTGCGGCAAGAACACCCTCCGAGGCAGGACCCTCTGGCAGAGATTTCTTCTCCCGTTTGGAAACCTTGATTTCCGGATCTTTGGAGGTAGTCCTCTTCCTTCCCCGGGGAGAGAGAATGTCAGATTCTTCCCCTTGGTTATCCTCCCTCGCGGAGGCGCTCATTCCCTCGGTTGGAATAGGTAGCGATGGAGGCCCACTTTCGCCCTCTTTATTCCCCCCTTCATCTTCCTTTGAGGGTACCGGACAAGGTGCTGGCTCGAGCATCTTTTCCAGCACCGGATTGTCCAAGCCTTCAGGAAGGGGGGCCAAACACCGGATTATCTTCGCCTTTGTTATCCAGTCCTGGTCAAAGAGCGATTCTTCAGAATGATGTCATGATAAATAAAAGGACGGTGTGTTCGGCCATGGGATTACTTACTTGGGCAGCGGTGCGGTTGCTGCTCAGGCCCACGTCCTCGGTAGTGTCCGAACACTCTATTTGGGTCCGAAGAATGATTTGTACATCTCCCCGTGCGTCATGCCGAGGAAATTATGAATAGTGTGCGCTCCTTCTGGGTTGAATTCCCACATGCGGAGGGGCCAGCGTTTGCAAGGCTGGACTCGACGAACCAGCATGACTTGCATTACCATAACCAGACTGAAATCTCCCTCGAAGAGATCTTGGATACAGCTCTGCAGTATTGGCACGTCCTTGGCTGGACCCCAGCTCAGTCCCCTGCTGATCCATGACATCAGTTGTGGTGGAGGGCCCGAGCGAAAGGTGGGGGCAGCTACCCACTTGGCACTTCGGGGAGCTGTGACGTAAAACCACTCTCGTTGCCACAATCCGGACACCTCTGGAAAGGAACCCTTTGGCCATGGACCATCAACAATTTTGCTTATTAAAGCACCTCCGCACGCTGCCTACTGTCCCTCGACCATCTTCGGCTTCACATCGAAGGTCTTGAGCCACAAGCCGAAGTGAGGGGTAATGCGGAGGAAGGCCTCACAAACGACAATAAATGACGAGATGTGAAGAAGGGAGTCCGGGGCCAGATCGTGAAAATCCAGCCCGTAATAGAACATAAGACCCCTGACAAAGGGATCCAGAGTGAGGCCTAGTCCTCGGAGGAAGTGGGAGACGAACACAACGCTCTCGTTGGGTTCAGGAGTAGGGACGACCTGCCCTCGGGTGGGCAGCCTATGCGAAATTTTGGCGGTCAGATATCTGGCCTCCCTCAACTTCTTGATGTCCTCCTCCGTAACGGAGGAAGACATCCACCGGCCTTGAAGGCTGGATCCGGACATGATTGAAGGTCCGAAGCACCTGACCTTGGCTTTGGGTGTTAGAACTTGAGGCGGGGGAGGGATTCGATTGAGCAAGGGAGGGAAAAAAGTAACAACCTTGTCCCTTTATAAAGAGGGTGAACATCAAGCGTCCTCCTCGTGGCCGTTTGGGACTTGCCTAAAATCTAGGAGTCCTAGGCACGGTTGGGTTACCCACGTCCGTATTGATGAGAATCCCGTAATAAGGGGAACACGATCTCTGCTTTGACAAGACGTGTCAAGAAACCGCCTCGCGTTATGTGCGGGGTTGGTTAAAGAAAAACAGTTCAAATAATTACCGGGCCCTGGCGCGATGTCATGCTGCCAAAACATGTCAACAAATTAGATTTGTGGTAATATTATTCTCTCTACGGTGGTATGTGGAACTTATTTTGCAGGGTCGGACACTATCCTTGTATTCAAATTCTTCCATGTTGTATTCGGAGGAGGAACCCGCCTTGCAATGCCGAAGACAACACTGCGTGCCAGACTCGTCATCATTGAAGCCTGGTTCAGGGGCTACTGAGGGAGTCCTGGATTAGGGGGTCTCCGGACAGCCAGACTATATCCTTTGGCCGGACTGTTGGACTATGAAGATACGAGATTGAAGACTTCGTCCTGTGTCCGGATGGGACTCTACTTGGCGTGGAAGGCAAGCTAGGCAATACGGATATGTATATCTCCTCCGTTGTAACAGACCTTGTGTAACCCTAGCCCCTTCCGGTGTCTATATAAACCGGAGGGTTTTAGTCCCTAGGACAACATACAATCATACCATAGGCTAGCTTCTACGGTTTAGCCTCTCCGATCTCGTGGTAGATCAACTCTTGTACTACTCATATTATCAAGAATAAATCAAGCAGGATGTAGGGTTTTACCTCCCTCAAGAGGGCCCGAACCTAGGTAAAACATCGTGTCCCCTGCCTCCTGTTACCATCCGCCTTAGACGCACAGTTTGGGACCCCCTACCCGAGATCCGCCGGTTTTGACACCGACAGTGACACTTATAGGAATAGCCCAATGGATTGATTGGAAAGAATAACTTTGAGGTGGTTTCGTACCCTACCATAATCTCTTTGTTTGTTCTCCGCTATTAGTGACTTTGGAGTGACTCTTTGTTGCATGTTGAGGGATAGTTATGTGATCCAATTATGTTATTATTGTTGAGAGGACTTGCACTAGTGAAAGTATGAACCCTAGGCCTTGTTTCAACGCATTGCAATACCATTTATGCTCACTTTTACCATTAGTTACCTTGCTGTTTTTATAATTTCAGATTACAAATACCTTTATCTACCATCCATATTGCACTTGTATCACCATATCTTCGCCGAACTAGTGCACCTATACAATTTACCATTGTATTGGGTGTTTTGGGGACACAAGAGACTCTTTGTTATTTGGTTGCAGGGTTGCTTGAGAGAGACCATCTTCATCCTACGCCTCCTACGGATTGATAAACCTTAAGTCATCCACTTGAGGGAAATTTGCTATTGTCCTACAAACCTCTGCACTAGGAGGCCCAATAACGTCTACAAGAAGAAGGTTGTGTAGTAAAGCAGCGTAAGTATTTCCCTCAGTTTTTGAGAACCAAGGTATCAATCCAGTAGGAGACCACACGCGAGTCACCTCGTACCTACACAAACAAATAAGAACCTCGCAACCAAAGCGATAAAGGGGTTGTCAATCCCTTCACGGCCACTTGCAAGAGTAAGATCTGATAGAGATGATAATAATAAGATAAATATTTTTGGTATTTTTATGATATAGATTGAAAGTAAATATTGCAAAATAAAATAGATTGGAAACTTGTATGATGGAAAATAGACCCGGGGCCATAGGTTTCACTAGCGGCTTCTCTCAAGATAGCATAAGTATTACGGTGGGTGAACAAATTAACGTCGAGCAATTGATAGGAAAGCGAATAATTATGAGAATATCTAGGCATGATCATGTATATAGGCATCACGTCCGTGACAAGTAGACCGACTCCTGCTTGCATCTACTACTATTACTCCACACATCGACCGCTATCCAGCATGCATCTAGAGTATTAAGTTCATAAGAACAGAGTAATGCCTTAAGTAAGACGACATGATGTAGACGGATAAACTCATGCAACATGATGTAAACCCCATCTTTTTATCCTCGATGTCAACAATACAATACGTGTCGTTTCCCTTTCTGTCACCGGGATCGAGCACGGCAAGATTGAACCCAAAGCTAAGCACTTCTCCCATTGCAAGAAAGATCAATCTAGTAGGCCAAACCAAACTGATAATTTGAAGAGACTTGCAAAGATAAACCAATCATACATAAAAGAATTCAGAGAAGATTCAAATATTGTTCATAGATAATCTGGATCATAAACCCACAATTCATCGGATCTCGACAAACACACCGCAAAAGAAGATTACATTGAATAGATCTCTAAGAGAATCGAGGAGAACTTTGTATTGAGATCCAAAGAGAGTGAAGAAGCCATCTAGCTACTAGCTATGGACCCGAAGGTCTGAAGTAAACTACTCACACATCATCGGAGGGGCCATGGAGTTGATGTAGAGGCCCTCCGTGATTAATGCCCCCTTCGGCGGAGCTCCGGAAAAGGCCCCAAGATGGGATCTCTTGGGTACAGAAGGTTGCAGTGGTGGAAATAGGGTTTCGTGGCGCTCCTGGATGTTTGCGGGGTATGTGAACATATATAGGAGGAAGAAGTAAGTCGGTGGAGCTACGAGGGGCCCACGAGGGGGGAGTGCGCGCCCCCTGCCTCGTGGCCGCCTCGTTGATTGCTTGACGTCCACTCCAAGTCCTCTGGATCACGTTTGCTCCAAAAATCACGTTCCCGAAGGTTTCATTCCGTTTGGACTCCGTTTGATATTCCTTTTCTACGAAACACTGAAATAGGCAAAAAAATAGCAATTTGGGCTAGGCCTCCGGTTAATAGGTTAGTCCCAAAATAATATAGAAGTGTAAAATAAAGCCCATTAACATCCAAAACAGATAATATAATAGCATGGAAGAATCGAAAATTATAGATACGTTGGAGACGTATCAGCATCCCCAAGCTTAATTCCTGCTCGTCCTAGACTAGGTAAATGATAAAAACAAAATTTTTGATGTGGAATGCTTTCTAGAATATTCTTCAATGTATTTTTCTCTATTGTGGCATGAATGTTCAGATCCGAAAGATTCAATATAAAAGTTTATTGTTGACATAAAAATAGTAATACTCCAAGTATGATAATCAAGCAATTATGTCTTATCAAAATACCATAGCCAAAGAAAACTTATCCCTACAAAGTCATATAGTTTGGCCATGCTTCATTTTCGTCACACAAAATGCTCTCATCATGCACAACCCCGATGACAAGCCAAGCAATTGTTTCATACTTAGCTTTTTCAAACTCTTTCAACTTTTATGCAATATATGAGCGCGAGCCATGGACATAGCACTATGGGTGGAATAGAATATGATGATTGAGGTTGTGTGAGAAGACAAAAAGGGAGAAAGTCTCACATTGACGCGGATAATCAATGGGCTATGGAGATGCCCATCGATTGATGTCAATGCAAGGAGTAGGGATTGCCATGCAACGGATGCACTAGAGCTATAAATATATGAAAGCTCATCAAAGAAACTAAGTGGGTGTGCATCCAACTCGCTTGCTCACGAAGACCTAGGGCATTTGAGGAAGCCCATCATTGGAATAATACAAGCCAAGTTCTATAATGAAAATTTCCCACTAGTATATGAAAGTGACAAAATAAGAGACTCTCTATCATGAAGATCATGGTGCTACTTTGAAGCACAAGTGTGGAAAAAGGATAGTAACATTGTCCCTTCTCTCTTTTTCTCTCATTTTTTTATTTGGGCCTTCTTTCTTTTTTTCGTCCGGAGTCTCATCCCGACTTGTGGGGGAATCATTGTCTCCATCATCCTTTCCTCACATGGGACAATGCTCTAATGATGATCATCACACTTTTATTTTATTACAACTCAAGAATTACAACTCGATACTTAGAACAAAATATGACTCTATGTGAATGCCTCCGGCAGTGTACCGGGATTGCGATGAATCAAGAGTGACATGTATGAAAAAATTATGAACGGTGGCTTTTCCACAAATACGATGTCAACTACATGATCATGCAAAGAAATATGACAATGATGATGCGTGTCATAATAAATGGAACAGTGGAAAGTTACATGGCAATATATCTCGGAATGGCTATGGAAATGCCATAATAGGTAGGTATGGTGGCTATTTTGAGGAAGATATAAGGAGGCTTATGTGTGATAGAGCGTATCGTATCACGGGGTTTGGATGCACCGTCGAAGTTTGCACCAACTCTCAAGGTGAGAAAGGGCAATGTACGGTACCGAAGAGGCTAGCAATGGTGGAAGGGTGATAGTGCGTATAATCCATAGACTCAACATTAGTCATAAAGAACTCACATACTTATTGCAAAAATCTACAAGTCATCAAAACCAAGCACTACGCGCATGCTCCTAGGGGGATATATTGGTAGGAAAATACCATCGCTCGTCCCCGACCACCACTCATAAGGAAAGCAATCAAAGAACACCCCATGCTTAAAAATTTTCACATAACGTTCACCATACGTGCATGCTACGGGACTTGCCAACTTCAACACAAGTATTCATCAATTTCACAATTACTCAACTAGCACACTTCTAATATTACCACCTTTATATCTCAAAACCATCTATCAAGCATCCAATTTCTCTTAGCATTTAAAATTTATAACCAAAGTGAATTACCATGCTATTCTAAAGGACTGTCAAAATGATATAAGTGAATCATGATAGATCAATTGTTTCTATAAAATAGAACCACCGCCGTGCTCTAAAAGATATAAGCGAAGCACTAGAGCAAAAACTATATAGCTCAAAAGATATAAGTGAAGCACATAGAGTATTCTAATAAATTCCAATTCATGTGTGTCTCTCCCAAAAGATGTGTACAGCAAGGATGATTGTGGTAAACTATAAAGCAAAGACTCAAATCATACAAGACACTCCAAGCAAAACACATATCATGTGGCGAATAAAAATATAGCTCCAAGTAAAGTTACCGATAGACGAAGACGAAAGAGGGGATGCCTTCCGGGGCATCCCCAAGCTTAGGCTTTTTGGTGTCCTTGGATTTTACCTTGGGATGCCTTGGGCATCCTCAAGCTTAGGCTCTTTCCACTCCTTGTTCCATAATCCATCAAATCCTTACCCAAAACTTGAAAACTTCACAACACAAAACTTAAAAGAAAATTTTTGTGAGCTCCGTTAGTAAAAGAAAACAAACTGCCACTTCAAGGTACTGTAATGAAGTCATTCTTGATTTATATTGGTGTTAAACATACTGTATTCCAACTTTTCTATGGTTCATAAACTCTATTACTATCCATAGATTCATCAAAATAAGCAAACAACACACGAAAAACAGAATCTGTCAAAAACAGAACAGTCTGTAGTAATCTGTAGGTTTCGAATACTTATGGAACCCCAAAAATTCTAAAATAAATTGCTGGACGTGAGGAATTTATCTATTAATCATATTCAAAAATAATTAACTAAATAGCACTCTCCAGTAAAACATGTCATCAATTCTCGCGAGCGCTAAAGTTTCTGTTTTTTACAGAAGGATCAAAAAGACTTTCCCCAAGTCTTCCCAACGGTTCTACTTGGCACAAACACTAATTAAACACAAAAAACACAATCAAAACAGAGGATAGATAAATTATTTATTACTAAACAGGAGTCAAAAGCAAGGAATAAAAATAAAATTGGGTTGCCTCCCAACAAGCGCTATTGTTTAACGCCCGTAGCTAGGCATAAAAGCGAAGATAGATCTAGGTATTGCCATGATAATGATAAGATAAATCGCGAAAGCTCATCTCATACTCCCTATGTTAAGCAACAAGCTTCCTTTGTGGCAAGCAAAAAATAATCAAAAGGGCTAAATTTAATGGGATAGAAGTCCCCAAGATCAAGCTCGGGAGGTATTGGTTCCTCCTTTGGCCCCTCATATTGCACAATCAATTCATCATTCTAAGCATTCTTTTGGCAAAAAGTCATGAGCCTTTGTTCAAGGGAAAATCTAGCCCATTGTTCTGGATGGCAAAATTATCATTAAGTTCAAAGATCCTATTAACAAGAGCATCGGTAGGAACCTTTTTTCTAAGGTTTTCATTAAAAGCAACATGATCTAAAGATCGTAAACGCATAATATCTTCTTGATAGAAAAGAATTGCTTCTATGGGAGGACGGCCGGCATCCACCCTATAATGCACAAAAATTTCATTGGCCTCTTTTATTATAAATCTGAACTCATGAGCTAAAAAGATGGCCGCTGCTCGCTTAACAGAAGAATGCTCAATATTAGAAAATTCTAGGAAAATCCTTTGTATGGAAGGATGCATATGTAAAAATCATCTCTTGAGTTCAACTATGAGAAAGGATATAGCATTTGCGAGACTACTAGTTTTATGAAGGATAGATCCACTTATAGTGGGCAAAGCACCGACACAAGTAAAGAAATCTTGAATAACTCCCTTCCCAATAATATTACCGCTGCCAATATGAAACTTTTTAGTGTGCAAAATAATAGGATTTTCAAGAGGATCATCAATAGCATCAAAGTTTTCCATATTATTATCCTTATCAATGATAACCTCCCCAGTTTCAGACATGATGGCAACAAATTGCAAAAAGAACGAGCACACAGAAGGCAGGAAGGAAAAAGAGGCGAACAGAAAAGAGAGGGCGAATAAAACGACAAGGGTGAAGTGGGGGAGAGCAAAACGAGAGGCAAATGGCAAATAATGTAATGCGAAGGATAAGAGTTGTGATGGGTACTTGGTATGTCTTGACTTGGCGTAGATCTCCCCGGCAACAACGCCAGAAATCCTTCTTGCTACGTCTTGAGCACTGCGTTGGTTTTCCCTTGAAGAGGAAATGGTGGTGCAGTAAAGTAGCATAAGTATTTCCCTCAGTTTTTGAGAACCAAGGTATCAATCCAGTAGGAGACCACGTACGAGTCACCTCGTACCTACACAAACAAATAAGAACCTCGCAACCAACGCGATAAAGGGGTTGTCAATCCCTTCACGGCCACTTGCAAGAGTGAGATCTGATAGAGATGATAATAATAAGATAAATATTTTTGGTATTTTTATGATATAGATTGAAAGTAAAGATTGCAAAATAAAATAGATTGGAAACTTGTATGATGGAAAATAGACCCGGGGCCATAGGTTTCACTAGTGGCTTCTCTCAAGATAGCAAAAGTATTACGGTGGGTGAACAAATTACCGTCGAGCAATTGATAGGAAAGCAAATAATTATGAGAATATCTAGGCATGATCATGTATATAGGCATCACGTCCATGACAAGTGGACCGACTCCTGCCTGCATCTACTACTATTACTCCACACATCGACTGCTATCCAACATGCATCTAGAGTATTAAGTTCATAAGAACAGAGTAATGCCTTAAGCAAGATGACATGATGTAGAGGGATAATCTCATGCAATATGATGTAAACCCCATCTTTTTATCCTCGATGGCAACAATACAATACGTGTCGGTTCCCTTTCTGTCACTGGGATCGAGCACCGCAAAATTGAACCCAAAGCTAAGCACTTCTCCCATTGCAAGAAAGATCAATCTAGTAGGCCAAACCAAACTGATAATTCGAAGAGACTTGCAAAGATAAACCAATCGTACATAAAAGAATTCAGAGAAGATTCAAATATTGTTCATAGATAATCTGGATCATAAACCCACAATTCATCGGATCTCGACAAACACACCGCAAAAGAAGATTACATCGAATAGATCTCCAAGAGAATTGAGGAGAACTTTGTATTGAGATCCAAAGAGAGAGAAGAAGCCATCTAGCTACTAGCTATGGACCCGAAGGTCTGAAGTAAACTACTCAGACATCATCGGAGGGGCCATGGAGTTGATGTAGAGGCCCTCCATGATCAATGCCCCCTCCGGCGGAGCTCCGGAAAAGGCCCCAAGATGGGATCTCTTGGGTACAGAAGGTTGCGGCGATGGAAATAGGGTTTCGTGGCGCTCCTGGATGTTTGTGGGGTATGTGAACATATATAGGAGGAAGAAGTAGGTCGGTGGAGCTACCAGGGGCCCATGAGGGGGGAGGGCGCGCCCAGGGGGTAGGCGCGCCCCCTGCCTCGTGGCCGCCTCATTGATTGCTTGACGTCCACTCCAAGTCCTCTGGATCACGTTTGTTCCAAAAATCACGTTCCCGAAGGTTTCATTCCGTTTGGACTCCGTTTGATATTCCTTTTCTACGAAACATTGAAATAGGTAAAAAAACAACAATTTGGGCTAGGCCTCCGGTTAATAGGTTAGTCCCAAAATAATATAGAAGTGTAAAATAAAGCCCATTAACATGAAAAACAGATAATATAATAGCATGGAACAATCAAAAATTATAAATACGTTGGAGACGTATCAACCAGTAGCTATGTGTTTGATCTCTCTCTCTCTCTCGTGTTCTTGAGCCGGCATGATCTTGATGTATCGTGAGCTTTGCTATTATATTTGGATCTTATGATGTTTCTCCCCCTCTACTCTCTTGTGATAAATTGAGTTTTCCCTTTGAAGTTATCTTATCGGATTGAGTCTTTAAGGATTTGAGAACACTTGATGTGTGTATAGCATGTGCTTATCTGTGGTGACAATGGGATATCACGTGATCCACTTGATGAATGTTTTGTTGATCAACTTGTGAGTTCCGTGACCTCATGAACTTATGCATAGCGGTTGGCACACGTTTTCGTCTTGACTCTCTGGTAGAAACTTTGGGGCACTCTTTGAAGTACTTTGTGTTGGTTGAATAGATGAATATGAGATTGTGTGATGCATATCGTATAATCATACCCGCGGATACTTGAGGTGACATTGGAGTATCTAGGTGACATTAGGGTTTTGGTTGATTTTGTGTCTTAAGGTGTTATTCTAGTACGAACTCTATGATAGATCGATTAGAAAGAATAACTTTGAGGTGGTTTCGTACCGTACAATAATCTCTTCGTTTGTTCTCCGCTATTAGTGACTTTGGAGTGACTCTTTGTTGCATGTTGAGGGATAGTTATATGATCCAATTATGTTATTATTGTTGAGAGAACTTGCACTAGTGAAAGTATGAACCCTAGGCCTTGTTTCCTAGCATTGCAATACCGTTTGTGCTCAATTTTATCATTAGTTACCTTGCTGTTTTTATATTTTCAGATTACAAAACCCTATATCTACCTTCCATATTACACTTCTATCACCATCTCTTCACCGAACTAGTGTACCTATACAATTTATCATTGTATTGGGTGTGTTGGGGACACAAGAGACTCTTTGTTATTTGGTTGCAGGGTTATTTGAGAGAGACCATCTTCATCCTACGCCTCCCAAGGATTGATAAACCTTAGTCATCCACTTGAGGAAAATTTGCTACTATCCTACAAACCTCTGCACTTGGAGGCCCAACAACATCTACAAGAAGAAGGTTGTGTAGTAGACATCATACCTCTCCGACAATCGGAGTGAAAATCCTAATCTCGATCTATGCCAACTCAACAAGTACCATTGGAGACACCTGTAGAGCACCTTTATAATCACCAAGTTACGTTGTGACATTTGGTAGCACACAAAGTGTTCCTTTGGTAATCGGGAGTTGCGTTATCTCATAGTCATAGGAACATGTATAAGTCATGAAGAAAGCAATAGCAGTAAACTAAAACGATCAAGTGCTAAGCTAACGGAATGGGTCAAGTCAATCACATCATTCTCCTAATGATGTGATCCTGTTTATCAAATCACAAATCATGTCTATGGTTAGGAAACATAACCATCTTTGACCAACGAGCTAGTCAAGTAGAGGCATACTAGTGACAATCTGTTTGTCTATGTATTCACACATGTATTATGTTTCCGGTTATACAATTCTAGCATGAATAATAAACATTTATCATGAAATAAGGAAATAAATAATAACTTTATTATTGCCTCTAGGGCATATTTCCTTCACACCATTCAATAAAAACACGTACCTGGTTTGTGACTTAGAGTCATCCGGATCAGTGTCAAAGCTTGCATCGACGTAACCGTTTACGACGAGCTCTTTATCACCTCCATATACGAGAAACATATCCTTAGTCCTTTTTAGGTATTTCAGGATGTTCTTGACCGCTGTCCAGTGATCCACTCCTAAATTACTTTGGTACCTCCCTGCTAAACTTATAGCAAGGCACACATCAGGTCTGGTACACAACATTACATACATGATAGAGCCTATGGCTGAAGCATAGGGAACACCTTTCATTTTCTCTCTATCTTCTGCAGTGGTCGGGCATTGAGTCTGACACAACTTCACACCTTGTAATATAGGCAAGAACCCTTTCTTTGCCTGATCCATTTTGAAATTCTTCAAAACTTTATCAAGGTATGTGCTTTGTGAAAGTCCAGTCAAGCGTCTTGATCTATCTCTATAGATCTTGATGCCCAATATATAAGCAGCTTCACCGAGGTCTTTCATTGAAAACATCTTATTCAAGTATCCTTTTATGTTGTTTAGAAATCCAGTATCATTTCCGATCAACAATATGTCATCTACATATAATATCAGAAATGCTACGGAGCTCCCACTCACTTTCTTGTAAATACATGCTTCTCCAAAAGTCTGTACAAAACCGTATGCTTTGATCACACTATCAAAGCGTATATTCCAACTCCAAGAGGCTTGCACCATTCCATAAATGGATCACTGGAGCTTGCACACTTTGTTAGCACCTGTTGGATCGACAAAACCTTCTGGTTGCATCATATACAACTCTTCTTTAAGGTATCCATTAAGGAATGCAATTTTGACATCCATTTTCCAAATTTCATAATCATAAAATGCGGCAATTGCTAACATAATTCGGACGGACTTAAGCATTGCTACGGGTGAGAAGGTATCATCATAGTCAACTCCTTGAACTTGTTGAAAACCTTTTGCAACAAGTCGAGCTTTGTAGACAGTAACATTACCGTCAGCGTCAGCCTTCTTCTTGAAGATCCATTTGTTCTCTATGGCCTACCGATCATCAGGCAAGTCAACCAAAGTCCATACTTTGTTCTCATACATGGATCCCATCTCAGATTTCATGGCCTCAAGCCATTTTGTGGAATTTGGGCTCATCATCGCTTCCTCATAGTTCGTAGGTTCATCATGGTCAAGTAACATGACTTCCAAAACATGATTACCGTACCACTCTAGTGCGGATCTTACTCTGGTTGACCTACAAGGTTTGGTAGTAACTTGATTTGAAGTTTCATGATCATCGTCATTAGCTTCCTCACTTACTGGTGTAGGAATCATTGAACTGATTTCAGTGATGAACTATTTTCCAATAAGGGAGAAGGTACAATTACCTCGTCAAGTTCTACTTTCCTCCCACTCACTTCTTTCGAGAGAAACTCCTTCTCTAGAAAGGATCCATTCTTAGCAATGAATATCTTGCCTTCGGATCTGTGATAGAAGGTGTACCCAACATTCTCCTTTGGGTATCCTACGAAGACACATTTCTCCGATTTGGGTTTGAGCTTATCAGGTTGAAGATTTTTCACATAAGCATCGCAGCCCCAAACTTTAAGAAATGACAACTTGGGTTTCTTGCCAAACCATAGTTCATAAGGTGTCGTCTCGACGGATTTAGATGGTGCCCTATTTAACGTGAATGCGGCCATCTCTAAAGCATAACCCCAAAACGATAGCGGTAAATCAGTGAGAGACATCATAGATCGCACAATATCTATAAAGTGCGGTTACGACGTTCAGACACACCATTACATTGTGGTGTTCTAGGTGGCGTGAGTTGCAAAACTATTCCACATTGTTTCAAATGAAGTCCAAACTCATAACTCAAATACTCACCTCCATGATCAGATCATAGAAACTTGATTTTCTTGTTATGATGATTTTACACTTCACTCTGAAATTCTTTGAACTTTTCAAATGTTTCAGACTTATGTTTCATCAAGTAGATATACCCATATCTGCTCAAATCATCTGTGAAGGTAAGAAAATAACGATATCTGCCGCGAGCTTCAATGTTCATTGGACCACATACATTAGTACGTATGATTTCCAGTAACTCTGTTGCTCGCTCCATTGTTCTGGAGAACAGAGTTTTAGTCATCTTGCCCATGAGGCATGGTTCGCAAGTACCAAGTGATTCATAATCAAGTGATTCCAGAAGTCCATCAGAATGGAGTTTCTTCATGCGTTTTACACCAATATGACCTAAACGTCAGTGCCACAAATAAGTTGCACTATCATTATCAACTCTGCATCTTTTGGCTTCAATACTATGAACATGTGTATAACTACTATCAAGATTTAGTAAAAATAGACCACTCATCAAGAGTGCATGACCATAAAAGATATTACTCATATAAATGGAACAACCATTATTCTCTGATTTAAATGAATAATTGTCTCGCATTAAAAAAGATCCAGATATAATGTTCATGCTCAACACTTGCACCAAATAACAATTATTCAGGTCTAAAAACTAATCCCGAAGGTAGATGTAGAGGTAGCATGCCGACGACGATCACATCGACTTTGGAACCATTTCCTACGTGTATCGTCACCTCGTCCTTAGCCAATCTTCGCTTAATCCATAGCCCCTATTTCGAGTTGCAAATGTTAGCAACTGAACCAGTATCAAATACCCAGGCGCTACTACGAGCATTAGTAAGGTACACATCAATAACATGTATATCAAATATACCTTTCACTTTGCCATCCTTCTTCTCCGCCAAATACTTGGGGCAGTTCCTCTTCCAGTGACCAGTTCCTTTGCAGTAGAAGCACTCAGTCTCAGGCTTAGGTCTAGACTTGGGTTTCTTCACTTGAGCAGCAACTGGTTTGCTGTTCTTTTTGAAGTTCCCCTTCTTCCCTTTACCCTTTTTCTTGAAACTGGTGGTCTTGTTGACCATCAACACTTGATGCTCCTTCTTGATTTCTACCTCTGCAACCTTTAGCATTGCGAAGAGCTCATGAATCGTCTTATCCATCCCTTGCATATTATAGTTCATCACGAAGCTCTTGTAGCTTGGTGGTAGTGATTGAAGAACTCTGTCAATGACACTATCATTAGGAAGGTTAACTCCCAGTTGAGTCAAGTGGTTGTGGTACCCAGACATTCCGAGTATATGTTCACTGATAGAACTATTCTCCTCCATCTTGCAGCTGAAGAACTTATTGGAGACTTCATATCTCTCAATCCGGGCATTTGCTTGAAATATTAACTTCAACTCCTGGAACATCTCATATGCTCCATGATGTTCAAAACGTCATTGAAGTCCCGGTTCTAAGCCATAAAGCATGGCACACTGAACTATCGAGTAGTCATCAGCTTTGCTCTGCCAGGTGTTCATAACATCTGGCATTGCTCCTGCAGCGGGTTTGTCACCTAGCGGTGCTTCCAGGACGTAATTGCACTATGCAGCAATGAGGATAATCCTCAAGTTATGGACCCAATCTGTGTAGTTGCTACCATCATCTTTCAACTTAGCTTTCTCTAGGAACGCATTAAAATTCAATGGAACAACAACACGGGCCATCTATCTACAACAACATAGACATGCAAAATACTATCAGGTACTAAGTTCATGATAAATTTAAGTTCAATTAATCAAATTACTTAAGAACTCCCACTTAGATAGACATCTTTCTAATCATCTAAGTGATCACGTGATCCATATCAACTAAACCATGTCCGATCATCACGTGAGATGGAGTAGTTTTCAATGGTGAACATCACTATGTTGATCATATCTACTATATGATTCACACTCGACCTTTCGGTCTCCAGTGTTCCGAGGCCATATCTGCATATGCTAGGCTCGTCAAGTTTAACTCGAGTATTCCGCGTATGCAAAACTGGCTTGCACCCATTGTATGTGAACGTAGAGCTTATCACACCCGATCATCACGTGGTGTCTCGGCACTACGAACTATAGCAACGGTGCATACTCAGGGAGAACACTTATACCTTGAAATTTAGTGAGAGATCATCTTATAATGCTACCGTCGAACTAAGCAAAATAAGATGTATAAAGGATAAACATCACATGCAATCAATATAAGTGATATGATATGGCCATCATCATCTTGTGCCTTTGATCTCTATCTCCAAAGCACCGTCATGATCACCATCGTCACCGGCTTGACACTTTGATCTCCATCGAAGCATCGTTGTCGTCTCGCCAACTATTGCTTCTACGACTATCGCTACCGCTTAGTGATAAAGTAAAGCAATGACATGGCAAGTGCATTTCATACAATATAGTGACAACCATATGGCTCCTACCAGTTGCCGATAACTGTGTTACAAAACATGATCATCTCATACAATAAAATTTAGCATCATGTCTTGACCATATCACATCACAACATGCCCTGCAAAAACAAGTTAGACGTCCTCTACTTTGTTGTTGCAAGTTTTACGTGGCTGCTACGGGCTGAGCAAGAACCGTTCTTACCTACACATCAAAAACCACGACGCGGTATAGTGATTTCTTTTTGATCTTCAGAAAGAACCCTGTTCATTGAATCCGATTCAACTAAAGCTGGAGAAACAGACACCTACTAGCCACCTGTGTGCGAAGCACGTCGGTAGAACCAGTCTCGCGTAAGCGTACGCGTAATATCGGTCTGGGCCGCTTCATCCAATAGTGTCGCTGAATCAAGAATCAACTAGTGACGGCAAGAAATATGTATATACCTACGCCCACAACTCCTTTGTGTTCTACTCATGCATATAACATCTACGCATAGACCTAGCTTGGATGCCACTGTTGGGGAACACAGTAATTTCAAAAAAAAATCCTACGCACACGCAAGATCACGGTGATGCACAGCAATGAGAGGGGAGAGTATCGTCTACGTACCCTCGTAGACCGTAAGCGGAAGCATTATGACAATGCTGTTGATGTAGTCATATGTCTTCCCGATCGACCGATCTAGCACCAAAGGTACGGCACCTCCGCGATCTGCACACATTCGGCTCGGTGACGTCCCGCGAACTCACGATCTAGTAGAGCTTCGAGGGAGAGCTTCATCAGCACGACGGCGTGATGACGGTGATGATGTTTCTACCGGAACAGGGCTTCGCCTAAGCACCGCTACGATATTGCCGAGGTGAATTATGGTGGAGGGGGGCACCGCACACGGCTAAAGATCAATGATTAACTTGTGTGTCTATGGGGTGCCCCCTCCCCTATATATAAAGGAGTGGAGGAGGGGGAGGGCCGACCCTCCTATGGCGTGCCCCATGGGGAGTCCTACTCCCACCGGGAGTAGGATTCCCCCCTTTCCATGTAGTAGGAGTAGGAGAAGGAAGGAGGAAAGAGGGAGAAGGAAAGGGGGGCGCTGTTGGGGAACGTAGTAATTTCAAAAAAATTCCTACGCACACGCAAGATCATGGTGATGCATACCAACGAGAGGGGAGAGTGTTGTCTACGTACCCTCGTAGACCAGAAGCGGAAGCGTTAGCACAACGCGGTTGATGTAGTCGTACGTCTTCACGGCCCGACCGATCAAGCACCGAAACTATGGCACCTACGAGTTCTAGCACACGTTCAGCTCGATGACGATCCCCGGACTCTGATCCAGCAGAATGTCGGGGAAGAGTTCCGTCAGCATGACGGCGTGGTGATGATCTTGATGTTCTACCGTCGCAGGGCTTCGCCTAAGCACCGCTACAATATTATTGAGGATTATGGTGGAGGAGGGCACCGCACACGGCTAATAGATCTCAAGGATCAATTGTTGTGTCTAGAGGTGCCCCCCTGCCCCCGTATATAAAGGAGCAAGGGGGAGGGGCGGCCGGCCAGGAGGAGGCGCGCCAGGGAGGAGTCCTACTCCTACCGGGAGTAGAACTCCCTCCTTTCCTTGTCCAACTAGGAGAGGGGGAAGGAAGGGAGAGAGGAGAGAAAGGAAAGGGGGGGCGCCGCCCCTCCCTCCTTGTCCAATTTGGACTAGAGGGGGAGGGGGGGCGCAGCCTGCCCTGGCCGCCCCTCCTCTGCTCCACTTTGGGCCCATGAGGCCCATTAACCCTCGGGGGGGTTCCGGTAACCCCCGGTACTCCCTTTTATATCTGATAACTCCCGGAACCATTCCTGTGTCCGAATATAGTCGTCCAATATATCAATCTTTATGTCTCGACTATTTCGAGACTCCTCGTTATGTCTGTGATCACATCCGGAACTCCGAACAACCTTCGGTACATCAAAATATATAAACTCATAATGAAATTGTCATCGTAACATTAAGCGTGCGGACCCTACGGGTTCGAGAACAATGTAGACATGACCGAGACAAGTCTCCGGTCAATAACCAATAGCGGAACCTGGATGCTCATATTGGTTCCTACATATTCTACGAAGATCTTTTATTGGTCAGACCGCATAACAACATACGTTGTTCCCTTTGTCATCGGTATGTCACTTGCCCGAGATTTGATCGTCGGTATCTCAATACCTAGTTTAATCTCGTTACCGGCAAGTCTCTTTACTCGTTCCGTAATACATCATCCCGCAACTAACTTATTAGTTGCAATGCTTGCAAGGCTTATGTGATGTGCATTACCGAGAGGGCCCGGAGATACCTCTCCGACAATCGGAGTGACAAATCCTAATCTCGAAATACGCCAACCCAACAAGTACCTTCGGAGACACCTGTAGAGCACCTTTATAATCACCCAGTTATGTTGTGACGTTTGGTAGCACACAAAATGTTCCTTCGGTAAACGGGAGTTGCATAATCTCATAGTCATAGGAACATGTATAAGTCATGAAGAAAGCAATAGCAACAAACTAAACGATCAAGTGCTAAGCTAACGAAATGGGTCAAGTCAATCACATCATTCTCCTAATGATGTGATCCCGTTAATCAAATGACAACTCATGTCTATGGTTAGGAAACATAACCATCTTTGGTCAACAAGCTAGTCAAGTAGAGGCATACTAGTGACACTATGTTTGTCTATGTATTCACACATGTATTATGTTTCCGGTTAATACAATTCTAGCATGAATAATAAACATTTATCATGATATAAGGAAACAAATAATAACTTTATTATTGCCTCTAGGGCATATTTCCTTCAGTCTCCCACTTGCACTAGAGTCAATAATCTACATTACACAGTAATGATTCTAACACCCATGGAGCCTTGGTGTTGATCATGGTTTGCTCGTGGAAGAGGCTTAGTCAGCGGGTCTGCAACATTCAGATCCGTATGTATCTTGCAAATTTTTATGTTTACCACTTGGACTAAATCCCGAATGGAATTGAAGCAGCTCTTGATGTGCTTGGTTCTCTTGTGAAATCTAGATTCCTTTGCCAAGGAAATTGCACCAGTATTGTCACAAAAGATTTTCATTGGACCCGATGCACCAGGTATGACACCTAGATCGGATATGAACTCCTTCATCCAGACTCCTTCATTTGCTGCTTCCGAAGAAGCTATGTACTCTGCTTCACATGTAGATCCCGCCATGATGCTTTGTTTAGAACTGCACCAACTGACAGCTCCACCGTTCAGTAAAAACACGTATCCGGTTTGCGATTTAGAATCGTCCGGATCAGTGTCAAAGCTTGCATCAACATAACCATTTACGATGAGATCTTTGTCACCTCCATATACGAGAAACATATCCTTAGTCCTTTTCAGGTATTTCAGGATGTTCTTGACCGCTGTCCAATGATCCACTCCTGGATTACTTTGGTACCTCCCTGCTAGACTTATAGCAAGGCACACATCAGGTCTGGTACACAACATTGCATACATGATAGAGCCTATGGCTGAAGCATAGGGAACATCTTTCATTTTCTCTCTATCTTCTGCGGTGGTCGGACATTGAGTCTTACTCAACTTCACACCTTGTAACACAGGCAAGAACCCTTTCTTTGCTTGATCCATTTTGAACTTCTTCAAAACCTTGTCAAGGTATGTGCTTTGTGAAAGTCCAATTAAGCGTCTTGATCTATCTCTATAGATCTTAATGCCCAATATGTAAGCAGCTTCACCGAGGTCTTTCATTGAAAAACTCTTATTCAAGTATCCCTTTATGCTATCCAGAAATTCTATATCATTTCCAATCAATAATATGTCATCCACATAAAATATCAGAAATGCTACAGAGCTCCCACTCACTTTCTTGTAAATACAGGCTTCTCCAAAAGTCTGTACAAAACCAAATGCTTTGATCACACTATCAAAGCGTTTATTCCAACTCCGAGAGGCTTTCACCAGTCCATAAATGGATCGCTAGAGCTTGCACACTTTGTTAGCTCCCTTTGGATCGACAAAACCTTCTGGTTGCATCATATACAACTCTTCTTCCAGAAATCCATTCAGGAATGTAATTTTGACATCCATTTGCCAAATTTCATAATCATAAAATGCTGCAATTGCTGACATGATTCGGACAAACTTAAGCATCGCTACGGGTGAGAAGGTCTCATCGTAGTCAATCCCTTGAACTTGTCGAAAACCTTTTGCAACAAGTCGAGCTTTATAGACAGTAACATTACCGTCAGCGTCAGTCTTCTTCTTGAAGATCCATTTATTCTCAATTGCTTGCCGATCAACTGGCAAGTCAACCAAAGTCCACACTTTTTTCTCATACATGGATCCCATCTCAGATTTCATGGCTTCTAGCCATTTTGTGGAATCTGGGCTCACCATCGCTTCTTCATAGTTCGTAGGTTCATCATGATGTAGTAGCATGACTTCCAGAACAGGATTACCATACCATTCTGGTGCGGATCTTACTCTGGTTGATCTACGAGGTTCGGTAGTAACTTGATCTGAAGTTTCATGATCAATATCATTAGCTTCCTCACTAATTGGTGTAGGTGTCACAGAAACCGGTTTCTGTGATGTACTACTTTCCAATAAGGGAGTAGGTACAGTTACCTCATCAAGTTCTACTTTTCTCCCACTCACTTCTTTTGAGAGAAACTCCTTCTCTAGAAAAACTCCGAATTTAGCAACAAAAGTATTGCCTTCGGATCTGTGATAGAAGGTGTACCCAACAGTCTCCTTTGGATATCCTATGAAGACACATTTCTCCGATTTGGGTTCGAGCTTATCAGGTTGAAGCTTTTTCACATAAGCATCGCAGCCCCAAACTTTTAGAAACGACAACTTTGGTTTCTTGCCAAACCACAGTTCATAATGCGTCGTCTCAACGGATTTCGATGGTGTCCTATTTAACGTGAATGCAACCGTCTCTAAAGCATAACCCCAAAACGATAACGGTAAATCAGTAAGAGACATCATAGATCACACCATATCTAATAAAGTATGATTACGACGTTCGGACACACCATTACGCTGTGGTGTTCCGGGTGGCGTGAGTTGCGAAACTATTCTGCATTGTTTCAAATGTAGACCAAACTCGTAACTCAAATATTCTCCTCCACGATCAGATCGTAGAAACTTTATTTTCTTGTTACGATGATTTTCAACTTCACTCTGAAATTCTTTGAACTTTTCAAATGTTTCAGACTTATGTTTCATTAAGTAGATATACCCATATCTGCTTAAATCATCTGTGAAGGTGAGAAAATAACGATATCCGCCACGAGCCTCAACATTCATTGGACAACATACATCTGTATGTATGATTTCCAACAAATCTGTTGCTCTCTCCATAGTACCGGAGAATGGCGTTTTAGTCGTCTTACCCATGAGGCACGGTTCGCAAGTACCAAGTGATTCATAATCAAGTGGTTCCAAAAGTCCATCAGTATGGAGTTTCTTCATGCGCTTTACACCGATATGACCTAAACGGCAGTGCCACAAATAAGTTGCACTATCATTATCAACTCTGCATCTTTTGATTTCAACATTATGAATATGTGTATCACTACTATCGAGATTCATCAAAAATAGACCACTCTTCAAGGGTGCATGACCATAAAAGATATTACTCATATAAATAGAACAACCATTATTCTCTGATTTAAATGAATAACCGTCTCGCATCAAACAAGATCCAGATATAATGTTCATGCTCAACGCTGGCACCAAATAACAATTATTTAGGTCTAATACTAATCCCGAAGGTAGATGTAGAGGTATCGTGTCGACTGCGATCACATCGACTTTGGAACCATTTCCCACGTGCATCGTCACCTCGTCCTTCGCCAGTGTTCGCTTAATCCGTAGTCCCCGTTTCGAGTTGCAAATATTAGCAACAGAACCAGTATCAAATACCCAGGTGCTACTGCGAGCTCTAGTAAGGTACACATCAATAACATGTATATCACATATACCTTTGTTCACTTTGCCATCCTTCTTATCCGCCAAATACTTGGGGCAGTTCCGCTTCCAGTGGCCAGTCTGCTTGTAGTAGAAGCACTCAGTCTCAGGCTTAGGTCCAGACTTGGGTTTCTTCTCCTGAGCAGCAACTTGTTTGTTGTTCTTCTTGAAGTTCCCTTTCTTCTTCCCTTTGCCCTTTTTCTTGAAACTGGTGGTCTTATTGACCATTAACACTTGATGCTCCTTCTTGATTTCTACCTCCGCGGCTTTTAGCATTGCGAAGAGCTCAGGAATAGTCTTACTCATCCCTTGCATATTATAGTTCATCACGAAGCTTTTGTAGCTTGGTGGCAGTGATTGAAGAACTCTGTCAATGACACTATCAACAGGAAGATTAACCCCCAGTTGAGTCAAGTGATTATGATACCCAGACATTTTGAGTATATGTTCACTGACAGAACTATTCTCCTCCATTTTGCAGCTATAGAACTTATTAGAGACTTCATATCTCTCAATCCGGGCATTTGTTTGAAATATTAACTTCAACTCCTGGAGCATCTCATATGCTCCATGACGTTCAAAACGTCGTTGAAGACCCGGTTCTAAGCCGTAAAGCATGGCACACTGAACTATCGAGTAGTCATCAGCTTTGCTCTGCCAGACGTTCATAACATCTGGTGTTGCTCCTACAGTAGGCTTGGTACTTAGCGGTGCTTCCAGGACATAATTCTTCTGTGCAGCAATGAGGATAATCCTCAAGTTACGGACCCAGTCCGTGTAATTGCTACCATCATCTTTCAACTTTGTTTTCTCAAGGAACACATTAAAATTCAACGGAACAACAACACGAGCCATCTATCTACAATCAAACATAGACAAGCAAGATACTAGCAGGTACTAAGTTCATGATAAATTTAAGTTCAATTAATCATATTACTTAAGAACTCCCACTTAGAAAGATATCCCTCTAATCCTCTAAGTGATCACGTGATCCAAATCAACTAAACCATGTTCGATCATCACGTGAGATGGAGTAGTATCAATGGTGAACATCAATATGTTGATCATATCTACTATATGATTCACGCTCGACCTTTCGGTCTCCGTATTCCGAGGCCATATCTTTTATATGCTAGGCTCGTCAAGTTAAACCTGAGTATTCCGCGTGTGCAACTGTTTTGCACCCGTTGTATTTGAACGTAGAGCCTATCACACCCGATCATCACGTGGTGTCTCAGCACGAAGAACTTTCGCAACGGTGCATACTCAGGTAGAACACTTATACTTTGATAATTTAGTGAGGGTTCATCTTATAATGCTACCATCAATCAAAGCAAGATAAGATGCATAAAAGATAAACATCACATGCAATCAATATAAGTGATATGATATGGCCATCATCATCTTGTGCTTGTGATCTCCATCTTCGAAGCACCGTCATGATCACCATCATCACCGGCGTGACACCTTGATCACCATCGTAGCATCGTTGTTGTCTCGCCAATCTTATGCTTCCACGACTATCGCTACCGCTTAGTGATAAAGTAAAGCATTACAGCGCAATTGCATTGCATACAATAAAGCGACAACCATATGGCTCCTGCCAGTTGCCGATAACTCGGTTACAAAACATGATCATCTCATACAATAAAATTTAGCATCATGTCTTGACCATATCACATCACAACATGCCCTGCAAAAACAAGTTAGACGTCCTCTACTTTGTTGTTGCAAGTTTTACGTGGCTGCTACGGGCTTTAGCAAGAACCGTTCTTACCTACACATCAAAACCACAACGATAGTTTGTCAAGTTGGTGTTGTTTTAACCTTCGCAAGGACCGGGCTTAGCCACACTTGGTTCAACTAAAGTTGGAGAAACTGACACCCGCCAGCCACTTGTGTGCAAAGCACGTCGGTAGAACCAGTCTCGCGTAAGCGTACGCGTAATGTCGGTCCGGGCCGCTTCATCCAACAATATCGCTGAACCAAAGTATGACATGCTGGTAAGCAGTATGACTTATATCGCCCACAACTCACTTGTATTCTACTCGTGCACAACATCAACGCATAAAACCTGGCTCGGATGCCACTGTTGGGGAACGTAGTAATTTCAAGAAATTTCCTACGCACACGCAGGATCATGGTGATGCATAGCAACGAGAGGGGAGAGTGTTGTCTACGTACCCTCGTAGACCGGAAGCGGAAGCGTTAGCACAACGCGGTTGATGTAGTCGTACGTCTTCACGGCCCGGCCGATCAAGCAACGAAACTACGGCACCTCCGAGTTCTAGCACACGTTCAGCTCGATGACGATCCCCGGACTCCGATCCAGCAGAATGTCGGGCAAGAGTTCCGTCAGCACGACGGCGTGGTGACGATCTTGATGTTATACTGTCGCAGGGCTTCGCCTAAGCACCGCTACAATATTATCGAGGATTATTGTAGAGGAGGGCACCGCACACGGCTAATAGATCTCAAGGATCAATTGTTGTGTCTAGAGGTGCCCCCTGCCCCCGTATATAAAGGAGCAAGGGGGAGGGGCGGCCGGCCAGGAGGAGGCGCGCCAGGGAGGAGTCCTACTCCTACCGGGAGTAGGACTCCTTCCTTTCCTTGTCCAACTAGGAGAGGGGGAAGGAAGGGAGAGAGGAGAGAAAGGAAAGGGGGGCCGCCCCTCCCTCCTTGTCCAATTCGGACTAGAGGGGGAGGGGGCGCACAGCCTGCCCTAGCCGCCCCTCCTCTACTCCACTTTGGGCCCATGAGGCCCATTAACCCCCCCCCCCCCGGGGGGGTTCCGGTAACCCCCGGTACTCCGTTATATCTGATAACTCCCGAAACCATTCCTGTGTCCGAACATAGTCGTCCAATATATCAATCTTTATGTCTCGACTATTTCGAGACTCCTCGTTATGTCCGTGATCACATCCGGAACTCCGAACAACCTTCGGTACATCAAAATATATAAACTCATAATGAAACTGTCATCGTAACGTTAAGCGTGCGGACCCTACGGGTTCGAGAACAATGTAGACATGACCGAGACAAGTGAGGGAGTCCTGGATTAGGGGGTTCGGGTAGCCGGACTATACCTTCAGCCGGACTCCTGGACTATGAAGATACAAGATTGAAGACTTCGTCCTGTGTCCGGATGGTACTTTCCTTGGCGTGGAAGGCAAGCTTGGCGATGCGGATATTCAAGATCTCCTACCATTGTAACCGACTCTGTGTAACCCTAACCCTATCCGGTGTCTATATAAACTGGAGGGTTGTAGTCCGTAGGACATCAACTCCATATACAACAATCATACCATAGGCTAGCTTCTAGGGTTTAGCCTCCTTGATCTCGTGGTAGATCTACTCTTGTACTACCCATATCATCAATATTAATCAAGCAGGAGTAGGGTATCACCTCCATCGAGAAGGCCCGAACCTGGGTAAAAACATCGTGTCCCTTGTCTCCTGTTACCATCCGGCCTTGACACACAGTTCGGGACCCCCTACCCGAGATCCGCCGGTTTTGACACCGACATTGGTGCTTTCATTGAGAGTTCCTCTGTGCCGTCGCAATCAGGAAGGATGCCTCCTCCCGTCTTTAAAGACGGCGCCGTTGCTAAGGGAGCCTTGGCTGTCGGCCAAACTCTCCGGCTAGGTGGTTTCCTCATGACCGCCTGTTCGGCTCTTGCGCCGACGGTGACCTCTCGGGTCATCAAAAGCAACCTACACGTCAGCTCGGAGCTCGTCGAGCAGCTAGATCCAATGGAGCTCTCTTCCGTAAACGAGCTCTTGGATCGCATCGCCGCCCTGGGGGTCGCTACGGATTACGACCAGGTTGGGCTTAAACCCGATCTAAGAGAAATTAACTCTCCCCAAGTCACCCACCACGTTGCCGTGGTAGAGGCGCAGTGCGGCGACCCTTCATCTATTTTAAGGACTAGCTACGTCCGAATTCCCGACCCCTCCAAGCCGGATACCCGCGGAGGGGAGGATGTAACTCAAGACCTGAGCTTAGGATCAGGCAACGGGCTAGATTCATTGGACAACATCCAAGAATCCGAACTTCAGAGTTCGGAAACTCTTCGGCCTCCGAATCTTGGATTGGGTGAGGTTTCAGATTCAACGACACCCGCCCACCCGAACATAAGCGATCTCTCCCAAATCAGGCAGAGGCCCGAGGAAACAGTACATCATTACTGGGCCAGATTCCTCCTGGTTATGAACAGGATAAAGGATTGCCGCGAGGGAGACGCAATCTCAATTTTCTGCAGTAATTGCACGGACGAGGGAATCCTTAACGCCGTAAGTCGTCGTGATATTACACGCTTCGCTGACTTGGCATCCATAGTACAAAAATACTGTGCGATGGAAAGCGCCTGGAAAACCGAAATAAAATTTTGGGATAATCCGGCCTTGAATAGTAATCCCGTCCGAACTAAGAGGGTGCATCATCATAGGACACCCGGGATAAACACCAAAAAGCCAAAACCCTCTACAGGGCATGGAACCGTACTGGAAAGGTGGCTTGATGGACCCTGTAGAATTCACAGTACAGAGGACGCCACACCAACTCACAGCCTTAGAGCATGTTGGATACTCCGGCAGGTGGCCAAAATTGGCGAGGACCTCTTAATTCTGGAGGCCGCAGAAAGCCAGCCCGAGGACACCAGTACCGTTCTCACAGTCTTCGAGACTTTCGCATCAAACAATATGCGAAAAAGAACACTCCGCAGCCTCGCCGAAGTCTATCAAGTTGCAACAATAAATCCATGGAGCGACACTGCTATTACCTTCAACGCAAGTGATGAACCTAGATTCCGAACAGCCCGAGCACCAGCCGCATTGGACGGCTTTCGCCTCACCAAGGTGCTCATGGATGGAGGCAGCGGACTGAACCTCATTTATGAGGAAACCCTTCAAAAAATGGAAATAGACTGGAACCGCATCGAGCGAAGCAGCACAACCTTTAGAGGAATAATCCCCAGTCGGGAAGCGCGCTGCACAGGAAAAATCACACTAGATGTGGTGTTCGGCACGCCGGATAATTACAGGTCCGAAGAAGTCACGTTTCAGGTGGCCCCGTTCAAAAGCGGATATCACGCTTTACTAGGGCGGGAAGCATTCACAATCTTCCAAGCAATACCCCATTACGGGTACATGAAGCTTAAGATGCCCGGGCCGAACGGAATTATCACTCTAGCTAGTGATCCGGACATAGCACTCCGCGCCGAAAACAAGACGGCCGCATTAGCCCTTGAGGCACTATCCGAAGCCTTAGCGGCCGAGGAACTGACTGCGCTGCGCTCCACGGTTAACAGGGATGATGTGATACTCGACAAGAGATCCAAATCCACATCCTTCAAGCCAGCTGACGAAATAGTCAAATTCCAGGTCCATCCAACGGACCCCAATAAAACAGCTTCCATCGGGGCACGACTGAACCCTGATGTAGACGCCGCACTGCGAGAGTTCCTACGAGAGAACTGGGACATTTTCGCCTGGCACCCTTCAGACATGCCAGGGATCCCACGCAGGCTGGCCGAACACAGCTTAAATATCCTAAAAGGATTCAAACCTGTCAAACAAGCCCTTCGGCGTTTTTCCGAACCCAAGAGACAGGCTATGGGAGAGGAGCTAGCCAAGCTATTGGAGGCCGGATTCATTAGAGACATAAAACATCCGGACTGGCTAGCAAACCTGGTGATGGTACCAAAGAAGGACAAATCCTGGCGCCTGTGTGTCGATTTTAAAGACCTTAACAAGGCTTGCCCAAAGGATCCCTTCCCCCTCCCCCGTATCGATCAAATTATCGATGCCACCGCAGGACACGATTCGTTGTGTTTCCTCGACGCATACTCCGGTTACCATCAAATCAAGATGGCAGAATCAGACCAAGCCGCAACAGCATTCATCACACCATACGGCCCATTCTGCTTCAACACAATGCCCTTCGGGCTGAAAAACGCCGGCGCAACATATCAGCGCATGATCCAGACATGTCTGGCAAACCAGATCGGCAAAACAGTGGAGGCGTATGTGGATGATGTGGTCGTCAAATCAAGACATGTCGAATCTCTAGTAGACGACTTGAGGCTTACATTCGATAACCTCCGAAAATATGACATCAAGCTCAACCCGGAAAAATGCGTCTTCGGCGTTCCAGCCGGAAAGCTCTTGGGCTTCATTGTATCCGGTAGAGGAATTGAAGCAAATCCAGCCAAGATCCGAGCTTTGTCACAATTGGATATCCCAAAGGACCTCAAACAAATACAAAAATTAACCGGATGCGTGGCGGCTTTAAGCCGCTTCATCTCCCGCTTGGGAGAAAAGGCACTACCCCTCTATCGCCTCCTTCGGCGCACCGAACACTTCGAGTGGACGGATGCCGCCACGGCCGGACTTGATGAAATAAAAGCCATATTGGCAACAAACCCAGTCCTGGCCGCGCCGAACACCGGCGAACCAATGTTATTGTACATTGCAGCAACACATCAAGTTGTCAGCGCAGTGCTCGTTGTCGAGCGGGAAACGGATGGACACAAATTCCCCCTTCAAAGGCCGGTCTACTACGTGTCCACTGTCCTCACTCCATGCAAATCACGGTACCCGCATTATCAAAAGATTGCATACGCGGTATTCATGGCATCCCGGAAGCTACGACACTACTTTCAAGAGTGTTCCATAACAGTAGCCTCGGAAGTACCACTCAACGATATTATCAACAACCGCGATGCAACGGGCCGGATTGCAAAATGGGCCATCGAGCTTCTCCCGTTCGATATAACCTATAAGCCACGGCGAGCTATTAAATCGCAAGTTTTGGCCGACTTCGTCGCAGAATGGACGGAGGCCGAGCTCCCTAAAGAGTACGGCACATATTCAAACTGGATTATGCATTTCGACGGCTCCAAAATGTTGGCCGGACTGGGGGCTGGCGTCGTCCTGACGTCCCCCACAGGAGACACAGTCCAATATGTGCTCCAGATCATGTACACGGATTCCAACAATGCAGCCGAATATGAGGCCCTCCTACATGGTCTCCGGATAGCAGTATCCATGGGTATCCAGCGCCTAGAGGTACGCGGGGATTCAAACCTCGCGATATCCCAAATAAATGGAGACTTCGACGCCAAGGACCCAAAAATGGCAGCTTACCGCAACGCCGTCCTAAAAATGTCAGCTCGGTTCGAAGGGCTGGAGTTTCACCATATAGCCCGAGAAAACAATCAAGCAGCGGACGTCCTGGCACGCATCGGAGCAAAACGCGATGCAGTCCCCCCCAACATCTTTTTGGAAAGATTGTTCAAGCCATCCGTAGCATGGGAGGGGGAACCCGCAAATAACAGCCCGGACCCAGCCGCACCACTCGACGCCGAACAATCTGACACAATTGGAGGCTCTGCCAATGAAATTACACCTTCAGCCCACGTAATAATGGCGGTTATCGCCCCGTGGACAGAACCATTCCTAGCCTACCTTACTAGGCAGGAACTCCCGGAGGACCAAAACGAGGCCCGCTGCATAGTGCGGCGATCTAAAGCCTATAGAGTCCATGAGGGAGAGCTTTATAAGAAAAGCACTACCGGAGTCCTTCAAAGGTGCATCTCCGAAGAGGAAGGGCGGAACCTTCTGGCTGAAATTCATGCCGGACTCGGTGGTCACCACGCCGCTGCTCGGTCCCTTGTTAGCAAGGCTTTCCGTACAGGCTTTTATTGGCCGACGGCCCGGGCAGACGCTCAGGACCTAGTCCAACGATGCGCTGGTTGCCAACTTTTTGCCAACCAAAGCCATATGCCACCCACCGCACTCCAAACTATACCCATCACCTGGCCTTTTGCGGTCTGGGGGCTTGACATGGTCGGACCCCTTAAAGGTGGGACCGATAGGAAAAAATACTTACTGGTCATGGTGGATAAGTTCACCAAATGGATAGAAGCCAAGCCTGTTAAAACGGCCGAATCCGGACCTGTGATAGACTTCATATCCGGGGTTGTACACCGTTATGGCGTCCCCCACAGCATCATAACCGATAACGGTACAAACTTTACCGCCGACGAGGTAAAACTCTGGTGCAAAAACATGGGCATCAAGCTCGATTATGCTTCCGTCTATCACCCACAAACCAACGGCCAGGTCGAACGTGCAAATGGTCTTATCATGAGCGGCATTAAACCCAGACTGGTGCGGTCCCTCAAGGAATCTAACACGCACTGGGTAGAGGAGCTCGACTCCGTGCTATGGGGGCTGCGGACCACGCCAAATCGCACCACCGGATACACACCATTTTTTATGGTGTACGGCGCAGAGGCAGTTCTGCCCTGCGACATAATTCATGACTCACCTAGAGTGCGCATGTACGAAGAAAGAGAAGCCGAGCTCGATCGGCAGGACAACTTGGACGCCTTGGAGGAGGAGCGTGACGTGGCAAAAGCCCGTTCCGCATTTTATCAACAGCAGGCCCGAAGATATCAAAGCAGAGAAGTACGGGCCAAAAATTACAATGTTGGCGAACTAGTTCTACGCCTGCCGGATAAGAAAAAGGACAAACTCAAGCCCAAGTGGGAAGGTCCATTCATAATCGACCAAGTCCTGACTGGTGGGGCGTACCGCCTGCGAGATGCGTCGGATAACCGACTCGAGCCGAACCCGTGGAACGCCACCCGTCTCCGAAGATTCTATGCCTAGCGCCGGACTCTGTGTTCGTCTCCTTCCTCTGTCCATTTTTTGCATTTTTCTGTCTTACATTTCTCTCCTTCCCCTCTTTTCTTTTATAGCCCTTAAAGGCTCATCTAGTGACGCGCCACTCGCGCTCATTAAACCTGGGGGCTTCTTTAACAGAAGCTTATTTATACGGGCTTCACGCCCAACACATGCGTCAAACTTCCGCATGTACCTTTTTCTTCACCATTATATGCATCGATATGACTTAAGTTTTGGCCAAGCTGGGTTGCCTGGCTCCTGTGCTTACCCCTACGTTCCCGATTGTTCGGCTAGGCGGTAAAGGGAGCACCTCTGCGATTGTTACTGCCGGGTCAGCCGGATGTGTACCTCAGACTGGGTGAAGCCGAAAGCTAGCGTTCTTAAGGGAATATTCGGTCGGTGAAATAAAAGATGATCTTTTTACTCATTTTATGCGCCCCCAGATGCTTTTTTCTGCGTCTTTTCACGCAGTCCGGACATGCACTTTAGGGCATGCCTCCCAGCGAAAGGAACCCCTAACGGAACTATTCTCTCTGGAAGATGTTTCTTACTAACCATGTAATATAACATAACTAGTTGGGCACTTGTCTGATAAAGCACTAATGACCCCTACGCCTGGTCTCCACGCATACCCCGGTTCTTATATAACCGCTATGGTATTCGGACACACTCCGGACCGTCAGGTCCCGAGGTTGAAGCGAAAAGGTCGGCAACGACAAACGATCTACAATCCGGCTAGAAGGCATTACACATGTCAATTCAAAATTACATAGTCATTCTGACTGATTGTATTCCTCTTCTATACCATCTAACAGGCTGTCTAATTTACAGTCCTGCTGGGAATACTTCGCGGCCAACTCTACTTGGCCGTATACTAAGCTTACAGGGATCTCCTTCCCGTCAGGCCCCACTGGTCCGACCTCGGCCATGTGGTTTGGGTCAGACTTCGTAAAACGGGTCTTCACCATGGCCCAGGCCTCCCTAGCGCCTTGTCGGCAGGCCGATATCTTCCACAACCGGAAGCGCCGCCGAGCTCCCTTCAGCTTCTCCGCAAGCTCTCCAAGGCCCTCGGGCATGGAGTGGGCAGGCCATAAGGCTTGGGCAACGCTCGCATCGCCTGCCGAATTCGCTCGTGCAGTTGCAAGAGTTCGGGAAGAAGGTCACCCGTAGAACCGGGCATCTCCTCTGCAGGACGACCTGTGAGCATACCTACAGACATTACTCTGTTAGTCGACTTCCTCGCCGAACTCTTTTTTCAAAGTTCGTTCAAGCACTTACTAAATATGCCGCGTCGAAGCCGCTGATTCTCCTTCGTGGAGTCCGACAGCTGGCCACGAACATCTTTAAGTTCGACGTCCAGCTTGGTGTTGGCATCCTGAAGATCATTCTTCTCTCGCCTCACCTTTGTCAACGTACTCTCACCGGCCTTTAGCCGGCGTAAGAGTTGTTGCTTTTCCGGATCGAGTCCGGCGCCATCTGCAATATGATTTGTCAGATTTGCACCCACACCGCACAATACTAATCTTTCGAAGTGTATCTTACCTGAGGGGGTCTCTTTGGGCTCCCCTGCTGCGGCTAGTGCGGCCTCTAGTTGGGCCTTGCACTTTTCCAGCTCCTGGGACAGTACGGTATTCTTCTCTGTAAGAACCTGCATATTAAATGATCCTTAAATCAGTTGCTCTAACTGTTTCAAGTCTCGGGGGCTACTGGTATATATATATATATTTGACCAAAATTTTCTTACCCGTATGTCTTTTACATACTGCTCCGTGGCTCTGGCTAAACCATTTTGAGCGGCACGGAGGTACGCATCTCCCGAATTAAAGGCATCTAAAGCCTCTTGGGAGAAACAAGCGTCGCGTAGAACTGTTCGGCGATGCCTGTGGTTCATGGCACTCTCCACTTCAGAATTTGTGGCAGACAGCCTGTCCGCATCCTCTGTCGGAGGAGCGTCCGGTGCGCGCCTTGTGCTCGCCTCCGCTTCCTGGCCAGACGTTGGAGCCTGGCTGGTGGAGGCGCGATTGGCAACCTCTCCGGATGTAGTCCGGCGAGGTCTCTTCGTTCTGAAGATAGCACGAACGTTAATATGCCCTGACAGAATAACACCAGGGAAACAGAGGGTGCGCTATACCTTTGTGCCGGCATCTCAGTCCGGACTACATTCCTTTTTGCCCCACGGGGCCCTGCGGCCCCTCGTTGGCTAGCCGCCGCAGGTTCGGCCTCCCGCCTCGGAAATCTCCCCTGCAAAACACGGTTGTCGTCAGAAACACTGGAATACGTGAGAATGGAATCTCTCTCAAGGGAATGAGACTCCGGTTTCTGTCACCTGGGAGGCCGGGATTAACCCTGGGTAATCAGCCGTAATGGCTACCAAGGTATTGTCCTTGCTTAGCTGATGGAACACCCCGTCGATAAGCTCCACCGATATGTCCGGATCCTCTTCGGAGTCCGGATCGAGGGACCGTTCTGGGTCCTCGGGCTGTGGAGGGCGGCTGTTTATATCCTTTACCTCCTGTCGCAGTTCCTGCATTGAAGTCGTTAGACTACATATCTAACCGTGGGAGTATAAAACAAACGGGCAAGCGCAATTGTTCACTTACCCAACTTGGAGGATCGTACATAGTAAATCCGGCCTGCGGGTTGACGCGGAGGAATTCCTCCTTTTCTCCCTTGTACAAAGAGGATAAGATCTTTACTAGGGCGGCGGCTGAGGCCGGCCCCTTACGACCGTAACGGGTGGCGTCATCCTCCCCGTTGAAATCCCACATGGGGTGGCCTCTATATTGAAGCGGCTGCACCCCCCGCATAATGCATGCGGCCATGACTCCAATCATGGTTAGTCCGGAATGAGCCAACAGTCTTATCCGGCCCATCAGGTAAAGGACGTCTCTGTCGCTTTCTCTCTGAGAGCTCCGCGGACGCCAGCTCAAGCGTTTCTTCAATGGAGCACTGTTGAACTCAGGGAGACCGACCCGGATAGGGTCCGGTAGCGGGACGTCATCTATGTAAAACCATTCCGAAGGCCAGTCCTCGGACGCCTTCTTTGGGGTTCCGGATAGGTATCCGGTCCCGGCGATGCGCCATACTTCGGCTCCGCCCACTTGGTATATAGACCCCTCTTGAGAACGGGGCACCAGGCAGAATAACCTCTTCCACAGCGCGAAATGAGCCTCAACGCCTAAAAATAGCTCGCAAAGGGCGACGAAACCCGCAATATGTAATACGGAGGCGGGCGTGAGATTGTGCAGCTGGAGGCCGTAGAACTCCAGAAGCCCGCGGAGAAATGGATGAATTGGAAATCCCAGTCCCCTTATTAGATAGGGGACGAGGCACACCCGCTCTCCTTTAGAAGGATTGGGGGTGCTCTCCGCTTGTTTTCCGCCATTGTAGGTGGCGAGACCGGCTCGGACCGGGACCATGTATGCCTGAGGGAGAAATCCCTTGGCCTGAAGCGACACTAACTCGCTATGCGGGATGGTGCAACTCTCCCAGTCCCCGGGTTTGGGACCGGAGGGGCGAGGGGAGGAGCTGCGACGGCTGGTCATGTTGGAATGGACCTTTGCTGGAAGCGCTCTGATGATAACTCGCGGAGAGGAGAAGATGCGGTTTGGACCTAAATCCCCATCCCGTTAAATAGGCGGCTCGTTTATACGGCTAGGGGTGTGGATGTAAAAACGCCCCGGCTTTTCGCATTCGTTTGACACGTGGAAGACGGCCATTATTGGGCGTGGAAGCCGAGGAGCACTACATTACAAAAATCGGACATTATTCCTACAGGTACACAGGATTTGGAGAAGAACCCGCCTTGCAATGCCGAACAATCTGCGTGCCGGACTCGTCGTCATTGAAGCCTGGTTCGGGGGCTACTGAGGGAGTCCTGGATTAGGGGGCTTTCGGGTAGCCGGACTATACCTTCAGCCGGACTCCTGGACTATGAAGATACAAGATTGAAGACTTCGTCCCGTGTCCGGATGGGACTTTCCTTGGCGTGGAAGGCAAGCTTGGCGATGCGGATATTCAAGATCTCCTACCATTGTAACCGACTCTGTGTAACCCTAACCCTATCCGGTGTCTATATAAACCGGAGGGTTGTAGTCCGTAGGACATCAACTCCATATACAACAATCATACCATAGGCTAGCTTCTAGAGTTTAGCCTCCTTGATCTCGTGGTAGATCTACTCTTGTACTACCCATATCATCAATATCAATCAAGCAGGAGTAGGGTATTACCTCCATCGAGAGGGCCTGAACCTGGGTAAAAACATCGTGTCCCTTGTCTCCTGTTACCATCCGACCTTGACGCACAGTTCGGGACCCCCTACCCGAGATCCGCCAGTTTTGACACCGACAACAAGTCTCCGGTCAATAACCAATAGCGGAACCTGGATGCTCATATTGGTTCCTACATATTCTACTAAGATCTTTTATCGGTCAGACCGCATAACAACATACGTTGTTCCCTTTGTCATCGGTATGTTACTTGCCCGAGATTTGATCGTCGGTATCTCAATACCTAGTTCAATCTCGTTACCGGCAAGTCTCTTTACTCGTTCCGTAATACATCATCCCGCAACTAACTTATTAGTTGCAATGCTTGCAAGGCTTATGTGATGTGCATTACCGAGAGGGCCCAGAGATACCTCTCCGACAATCGGAGTGACAAATCCTAATCTCGAAATACGCCAACCCAACAAGTACCTTCGGAGACACCTATAGAGCACCTTTATAATCACCCAGTTACGTTGTGACGTTTGGTAGCACACAAAGTGTTCCTCCGGTAAACGGGAGTTGCATAATCTCATAGTCATAGGAACATGTATAAGTCATGAAGAAAGCAATAGCAACAAACTAAACGATCAAGTGCTAAGCTAACGAAATGGGTCAAGTCAATCACATCATTCTCCTAATGATGTGATCCCGTTAATCAAATGACAACTCATGTCTATGGTTAGGAAACATAACCATCTTTGATCAACGAGCTAGTCAAGTAGAGGCATACTAGTGACACTATGTTTGTCTATGTACTCACACATGTATTATGTTTCCGGTTAATACAATTCTAGCACGAATAATAAACATTTATCATGATATAAGGAAATAAATAATAACTTTATTATTGCCTCTAGGGCATATTTCCTTCAGGCGCCGCCCCCCTCCTAGTCCAATTCGGACCAGAGGGGGAGGGGCGCGCGGCCTGCCCTGGCAGCCCCTCCTCTCTTTCCTCTAAGGCCCATAAGGCCCATTAAACTCCCCGGGGGGTTCCGGTAACCCCCCGGTACTCCGGTATATGCCCGAACTTCGCTCGGAACCCTTCCGATGTCCAAACATAGTCGTCCAATATATCGATCTTTATGTCTCGACCATTTCGAGACTCCTCGTCATGTCCGTGATCAAATCCGGGACTCCGAACTACCTTCGGTACATCAAAACACATAAACTCATAATACCGATCGTCACCAAATGTTAAGCGTGCGGACCCTACGGGTTCGAGAACTATGTAGACATGACCGAGACATGTCTCTGGTCAATAACCAACAGCAGAACCTGGATGATCATATTGGTTCCTACATATTCTACGAAGATCTTTATCGGTCAAACCGCATAACGATATACGTTGTTCCCTTTGTCATCGGTATGTTACTTGCCCGATATTTGATCGTCGGTATCTCAATACCTAGTTCAATCTTGTTACTAGCAAGTCTATTTACTCGTTCCGTAATGCTACATCCCGTAACTAACTCATTAGCTACATTGCTTGCAAGGCTTATAGTGATGTACATTACCGAGCGGTCCCAGAGATACCTATCCAACAATCGGAGTGACAAATCCTAATCTTGATCCATGCCAACTCAACAAACACCATCGGAGACACCTGTAGAGCACCTTTATAATCACCTAGTTACGTTGTGACGTTTGGTAGCATACAAAGTGTTCCTCCAGTATTCGGGAGTTGCATGATCTCATAGTCATAAGAACATGTATAGTTATGGAGAAAGCAATAGCAACAAACTAAACGATCATCGTGCTAAGCTAACGGATGGGTCAAGTCAATCATATCATTCTCTAATGATGTGATCCCGTTAATCAAATGACAACTCATGTCTATGGTTAGGAAACATAACCATCATTGATTTAACGAGCTAGTCAAGTAGAGGCAAACTAGTGACACTTTGTTTGTCTATGTATTCACACATGTACTAAGTTTCTGGTTAATACAATTCTAGCATGAACAATAAACATTTATCATGATATAAGGAAATATAAATAGCAAATTTATTATTGCCTCTAGGGCATATTTCCTTCATGCGGACCCTACGGGTTCAAGAATGATGTAGACATGACCGAGATGCTTCTCTGGTGAATAACCAATAGCAGGACCTGGATGCCCATATTGGTTCCTACATATTCTATGAAAATCTTTATCGGTCAAACCTTTATGACAACATACGTAGTTCCCTTTGTCTGTTGGTATGCTACTTGCCCGAGATTCGGTCGTGGGTATCTCCATACCTAGTTCAATCTCGTTACTAGCAAGTCTATTTACTCGTCCCGTAATACACCATCTTGTAACTAACTCCTTAGTCACTTTGCTTGTAAGCTTCTTATGATGTTGTATTACCGAGAGGGCCCAGAGATACCTCTTCGTCATACGGAGTGACAAATCCCAATCTTGATTCATGCCAACTCAACAGACACCTTCGGAGATACCTGTAGAGCACATTTATGATCACCCAATTACGAAGTTATGTTTGATAGCACACAAGGTATTCCTCTGGTATCCGGAAGTTGCATGATCTCATGGTCGAAGAAATATGTATTTGACATTTAAGAAAGCAGTAGCAATAAACTGAACGATCATATGCTAAGCTAACGGATGGGTCTTGTCCATCACATCGGTCTCCTAATGATGTGACCCCGTTATCAAATGACAACTCATGTCTATGGTCAGGAAACCTTAACCATCTTTTGATCAACGAGCTAGTCTAGTAGAGGCTTACTAGGGACTTGGTATTTTCTTAAGTATTCGCACATGTATTTAAGTTTCCGATCAATACAATTATAGCATGAATAATAAACCTTTATCATGATTAAGGAAATATAATAATAACCACTTTATTATTGCCTATAGGGCATATTTCCAACAGATACGACGGTTGGCCTTCGCCTCCGCCTTAGACTGGAGGGAATCAAGGGTTGACTGCTGCTTCGCCTACAGATCCGCGGCCCTCGCATCCACCTCGTCCTCCTCCTGCTCCATGTCCTCCTCGTCCTCCTCAGGATCCACCACGTCCGGAGGTAGCACCGCGGTGACGTGGGCTTTGTAGCTTTCCCGGGTCTGCTCAAGGAGCTGCAGCGGGCACTCCGATGTTACATAAGGGTAGCTTCTGACCCGTCGGCATGGTGGCATGGCTACTTGATTGTGGTGGCAGACTGCTAGCAACCGGCAAGTGAAATGTTGAGTTGGACGGCAATTTAAAAGTGGTGGCGATGGAGGGGAGAGGAGGAAATGTGGATGTATAGGGTTTTGGTGCCAGCGTCCGCCTAAAGTAGCCGAGCTAGGGGCCTTGCGCGGCGCCCCGACACGCGACGTCATCGGTCCATCGAAGGAGATAAGTTTTGTACCGCCGAGTTTCAGAGTGTTTTCCCAGGAGAGCCGCACATCAATCCGACGTGGCGCCCGCGCCTGAACCAAACCTCCCCATATCCACCCCAGATTTAAGCTGAATGCGAGAGGGTACCGGTCAAGCCGGGTGTTTGAGGCACCCTTCTGGGCCGCTTTTTTTTACCGGTCCGTGACCAGGACGTCCGCCCGATCGTTTGAGGGGGGTTTGAGGCGCCCTGCCATAGATGCTCTTAATACCCTGAACCAATCACCAAACTAGCTCCTACTGGGTATATTATGCTGAATCCAACCGATGTTTCTCAAAGAACTTTCAAGAACGCAGATACACTTTTTGCAATCAAACAATCGCATATATTTTGGCGTTCTTGAAATTGTCGGTCAAGTCACCAAACATATAAATGTCATCCCAGTGGAATTGCCATTCTTTGGCATCCACTTTTTCACTCGGGGAAGTATAGCAGCTACATCTAAGATATTGTACAACTCACAATAAGAACAACAGCTGTGTGCTAATGTCCAAGCCATGAAGAAGGTACTGGCTGAAACCTAGACTTGGCACCCGCTAGCGCCTCATGGTAATCTCCCCCGCTGAAACAGTCACGGAAGTCGGTGAACAGCTTGTCAAACACCCTCCACAGTACTTTATACGACCTCGAATATGGAAATGGAAGGAAAAACTGCAAATGGAACATGAAACACTCATATCAGCAAGTACTGTACTCTGCATACCCAAGATTCAATCGGAAGTTATGTATATTTACCCAGGCATTGATGAAAATGCAGCCAGATAATTTCATGAGTTTTTTTTTCCGGAATTTGGGGTATTTACTTGCATTCAAAGAAATGGATGTTCTACTGGCACATGAAAGTAAGTATACTTTTTTTCGAGGAAATATACTTTCTATTTGCTGCTCTGAGAATTAACAAACATAAGTATACTTTTTTTCGAGGAAATATACTTTCTATTTGCTGCTCTGAGAATTAACAAACATATTCAGAAGAGTTCTTACATCTCCTTCTTGCGCTAGGTGTTTTAAGAGCATGAATGTCTGCTGGTTTTCTTCCAAATTGTCAATGACTGCAATCCATATATTTGAAGCAAGTTCATGGGCCTTTTCTCCTGTCCTACCACAAGCAATGAACTGATCTGTACAGAAGATGAGAAGGAGCAATCTTTTAGTATATGGGAGGTATCAGCAATCCTCAGTGTGAAGCAATACATGAATCTTATAGTATATGAAAACATGATTCTTTTACTCGTACAGAGGAACGCTACATAGTTTTCCAAGCTTTCAACTTGATGCAGCCGAGAATTCCAAGTAAAGTTTCCTTTCAACAGTATAGTATCCAATATTTGTTCTTCATAAAGCCATACAGGTATTACCATCCCAATTCTCCCATATATGACATGATTTAGTTGCCCGACATTTAGTTCTAGTATCTTCGGAAAATGTTAATGACCTCCAGAACTAAAATATGTTGGCACTGAAGCTAGTAAAAAAACTTTATGCTTGGACTGACATTTTAAACACACAACTCACCAATGATGGTGCCATGAAGTATGCTGGATGGAGGAATGGCAACACGCTCAAGCTGTTCTTTTAAATAGAGATATGTGTGACCAACAAGCTCGTCAATCTCCCCACCAGATGGTACAAGGTTCTCGCTGACATAAAGTGCTTGGAATCTTCTGTAAATGATTCATTTCATATTTTTAATTGGATTTTGAAATGCTGGATGGCACAAAAGAGAGCTACACTTCCATGGCTTTGATATAATGACCTAGTGAGTATGTATACGAGAAACAAATTATTTGCCCTTCTTCAGACATAGTTCAGTTCAAAGTGAAATGTTTAGAGTATATCCAACAACAATGTTGTTTACAAGATGCAGTAATATAAGACTAAATTGATACTGGATGCACTGTAGTAAGTGAGACTTCTATTTTATTTTTACATTTTCCAAACTGATACAAGATACAAGCAATCAATCATACTGCAGGTATAGTAGGAAGTGACAATCTTTTTTATTCTTCAAAAACATCATATGATGGAGAAGACAGGACAATATCAGACTTTGGAAGCTCACCTCCTAGCAGAGCCTCTGGGAATTGGCCCAGGCCAGCGTTTCCGGAAACCAGCGGATGGCCATTTCCTTGCAATAGCGGTTTGCCACAAGTATTCTCCTCGGAACATGCTTGCCCAGTGCTTGCTGACACATGATATTTGGACCCACTCGTGGGTTGGTAACCGAGTCAATATTTCTACAAGGAGATGTTCAGGGAGACTACCAATTGGTCCATCACCTCTGTCCATCATAAGGCTATCAAACAGAAAACCAAAAGACTAAGTGTTTCTGTTTCCATTGTCAGTCCAGCAACAAGAAATACTAATCCCTCCGATCCATAATAATTGTTGTGGTTTTATTTCAATGGGAGTAATAACCACATAGTTTTGGAACAAGAGAATGATTTTAAAGACCAGAACAGAGAGAATTGTGATAAAGTGCCCCAAAACGTGCATAAACAAACACCAGCAACAAAATTGTGCTTCTCATGAGTAGTAATACAATAACTCACTGCTAAATTCCAATGTACCATCACCCGCAAAAAAATAAATTCCAATGTACCATAAATATATAAATTGTTAAAGACTATGGAATCTGAGAAACACAATATTCTCCACAGATACAGAGCGCAACAAAGTTAGTAGCTGTGTATTCTATTTGACACGAAAACAGAAATGTTTCAGATCAACGGCAGACAGAGGAATATGCAATTAGTTGTGAAACCCCTTCGCTAAAATTGTCATCTGTATATGAGAGACAAAGTAGTGCACAAGCACTACCAGTACTAACGAACAAAGCAGACACACCAAAGAATAAATAATCTTTTGCACCATCAATCAATCTCGAAAGGGTTCAGAATTGTCTGAGTGCTACTAGGTTATATACACTCACCAACAGGAGAAGACTACATGGGCTAGCCAAGAAGATCATCTTGGTCAGTCAGTCGGTCATACGGCAAAAGAAGGCCGATCAAGAATCAGCCGTCCCCATGATGAACTGGAGAGCATTAATTTGGTGGATGAAAGCAAACGACCGACCGACCAACCAACAAGAACACCAACAGCTTATCTTGCACAGAAACTGATACTCTACAACCGAAGCGGCAACCGTGCCAAGATTCACCCACACACGGATCAGAAAAAAAAATGTCGAGAGCATCTTTCCTAGGTTCCTATTTTCCTAACCGAAGCAGAGCTAGCACGCCGGCCAGAAATACAAGAAACCGAGCCCGAGATTCGGCAGGAAGCGCGGTATCACGCACCGGAGCGGGGAGGAGGCCGGGAGGGGGGCGTGGCTCCTCGGGGTCTCCCGGCTCCAGGGGACCTCCGGACCCCGGAGAGGAACGGGCGGAGGGGGAAATGTCGCCGAGTCGGGTGGAGGAGGGGGACGAAAAAGAGGAGCGAAGGACATGGACGGCTCAGCTTTAGCCGCCTCCTCGTGTGCCTTTGCTGGGGGACGCGTAGCTCCACGTTTCCTTCGCAGGTTCCACGCTCTGTGTGCTTCCCTGGGGGCGCGTAGCGTAGCGTGTCGGCACCGCCCGAGGTGCGGTCCGTCCGTCGGGCATGGCCCGTTCGCCCGTTGGAGGCCCATACAGTGAGAGGAGAGGACACGGACGCCTGAGCCCAGCCCAAGCGAGCGCAGGCGCTCAAAACTAAAGCCGCATGATCCTCAATTTTTTTAATTTTTTTTAAAGCCGCATCCCCGAAACGCATCGGCCCCTCGTCCTCTGCTGCCGCCGGAGATCAGGAGGAGGGGGAGGAAGGGAGACCAGTGCGCGGCGGAGCTGGGCGTTCACTCAGGTAACACGGCGACATCTTTTAGTCCTGCATCACCCAGCGACTAGGAATCCCACCAGTTTATATACGTTGGCCTCGGCAGATTCATCTAGGGTTAGAGGGGCGCAGGTATAGGGGGGAGCTTTCCCCCGGGGGACAGGGAGGTAGAGCGGGGAGAGGCTATGCCTCGCCGGAGAAGCCGGGGCATTAAAAATAAGAGATTGAAAATTAAAATAGTACTCCCTCTATTCCAAAATAGATGACCCAACTTTGTACTAACTTTGTATTAAAATTGAGTCATCTATTTTAGAACGGAGGGAGTACTTACTCAGCTGACATTTCTTTTATCCAGTGAAGGTCACTTATGTAACTCGCCATGATAAAGATACATAACCGTGAGTTAGCTGTAGTGGGACGGTACTAATAAAACGACAAATTTAACACATCTCAGTGGCTCGCGTCAGTTGGTGAAACTAAATGTGAGAGTATCTTCTTCAAATTTGTAGCCCGTAAGTTGGTAAATAAAATTATCAGGGATTTATGATTGATGGTAATCTTTACTGAAGATGGGTTTACAAGCACAGCAGCAGCGAGTTTCTTCCAGACAATGATCTCAACTGGATACATATGCACAATTACGAATATTTGTTAATGTAAGTGTACATCATACCAATGCAGATTAAGCTACTCGTGATGTCTAGAAAGCCCACCATAACTCAGTTTGTGCTTACTTCCTGTGTAACTGTGTAAATGTTAAAATCTGCTGTCAGACTCGTCTAACCTTTAACATCTTCCTGAATGAGATAAAAACTTAACATCAAGATTTTTAAACTTTTAATGGTCTTCAGTCTTTTCTGCCATTAAGACACAATGGAGTTTTAGAAGTTGGATTAGATGAGATTTTCAACATAAAGAGTACAAACTAGTGGATAAGCAGATAAAATGGCATGATGTACTCCCTCCGTTCTACTTCCTCCATTCCTAAATATAAGTCTTTTTAGACATTTCAAATGGAATACAACATACGGATGTATGTAGACATATTTTAGAGTGTAGATTCACTCATTTTGCTCCGTATGTAGTCACTTGGTGGAATCTCTAGAAAGACTTATATTTGGGGACGGAGGGAGTAAATTATAAGATGTTTTGGATATTTCAATATGGACTACATACGGACTGAAATGAGTGAACAAACACACTAAAATGCATCTATATACATCCGAATCAGAATTGTTTTTGAACATCTTATAATTAGGACGAGGGAGCAGCGACCTTCTATTTTGTGTCTTTATTAGTCAAATTCTTGATCAGGGGTCAGATTTTAGTGCATATGCATTCCAGATCGTTTGCTCCATCAGGGATAACCATAGATTAAGGCAGATGCATGTTGGTTACTGAGAGACCCAGAGGAGCAACTTCTGAATCTTAAATATGCCAAAAGTACATTCAACATTTAAATAATTGTGTTTACCTTTTGATTATCACAGGGTGGGTACAGACTGGTCCTTCTGATCCGTGATGATAACTCAAGGTTGGGCAGCGGCGGCTGTGGTAGCAAATGGTGGTGGTGGTAGACGGGGAGATGAGAAGAAGGCGGCTCCAGGGTGCGACTTGGAGGCATTGCGCAAGTGCCTGGAAGAGAACAAGGGTGATGGCGCCAAGTGCCAGGCTCACATTGACGCCTTCCGATCCTCATGTTCTGTCAGCCCCACCAACACCTCCGACTACCGTCCCACCGTATGATCTTCCACTTCTTCGCTCCCAATCAAAAAAAAAATTCACCAACTTTTACCCATGGATATATTAAGTAAATTCTTCCTACCATGTCTGCAATTCTGGTTAATTTAAATGATCATATAGTTTGATAGGGCCTTATCTGATCCGCTATTTTAAACAAATGAAATTTTGTTCAAGTTGAAAGGCAAAGACAGATTATCTGAAACTTGATGTAGAGCATGACAGTGTTAGGTTAGTCATCACTCCGAGGTCTTCTAGACAAACGGAGCAGCTGCTTTGGAGAGACATTAGTACAGAATAAATCCGATAAACATATACGGAGTAGTATACATATGGACAAAGAAACCATGTCATCTGTAACTTCTAAACACTTTCTCTGAACCGGTTGGTAGAGTTACAAGGGCAATTATAGGACTGAAACATGTGCTATTTTGTTGGTGCAGGTACAAAAGGAGACCTGAAACACTGGTGTCTTTGCTGGGGTGGTTTTACAAGAAACCTTGTGGAATAATTAGGATGAGGTGCGACTGTGCAAATGCTCATGTGCAAGATAGGATAATTAGGACTTAGACTAGCAGTTTTTTTTTGAGAAAATTATACTTTTCATCCCTCAATTCTTCGCGAAGTTTAGATTTGGTCCCTCAACTCCAAAACCGGACAACTTGCATCCTTAACTACTGAAATCGGACAAAATTCATCCCTGGTCACGGTTTTGACCGGTTTTGGTGCTGTCACACCCCGCTTTTGACCGTGCCGACTCAAATTCGTCTACCTTTTCCAATTCCGCTTAATGTTTTCAAATTCGGGTACTTTTTCCAAATCCGCGCACTTTTTCCAAGTTCACGTACTTTTTTAAATCCACGTGCGTTTTTAAAGTTCATGTGGTTTTTTCAAATTCATGTATTTTTTTAAAATTGACGTACTTATTCATATTCGCGTACATTTTTTTGGATTTGAAAGTTTTATGCAAACTTGAAAACGTACGTGGATTCGAATTTCTTTTATGCAAATTAGAAAGAAGTGTGGATTTGAATAATTATGTCAACTAGAAACAAGTATCTGAATTTCAAACAAAGTTCATGGATTGGAAAAGGAACATGGATTTGAAAAAAATACACGAACTTTAAAAAGTATGCGGATTTGAAACAAGTTCGTGAATTTAAAAAACACTTCATGGATTTGAAAAAAACACTTGAATTTGATAAAATTACACGAACTTGAAAGAATACACTGATTTGAAAAAAGTACGCAAATTAAAAAAATCATGGATTTGAAAAAAGTACACAAATTTCAAAATAGTTCAAGGATTTGAAAAAGGTATGTTTATTTTTGAAAAAAATGTGCGACCTTGAAAAAACTATGTGGATTTGAAAAGAGTATGTGAATTTAAAAAAATTCACGGATATGAAAAAATTATGCGAAAATTTGAGTCAACACCGGTCAAAACCAGGGTTAGTCAGCACCAAAACCAGTCAAAATCAAGACCAGGGACGAACCTTGTCCGATTTCGTTAGTTGGGGGTGCAAGTTGTCCGGTTTCAGAGTTAAGGGACCAAATCTAGACTTCACCATTTTCCTCGGTGAGTCACTTGGAACGGGCTGTGCTAGGCTACTTCACAATTTGGAGTCTCAAAAGCTTGGCCTAGTTTCGTCTGGTGTTTTGGATAATATGCACCTGATTCAAAGATGTTGTAAGGTGCATAAGTTTTGTTTTTTTTTCCTTCTTCCACTTTTACTTGGGGATTTGGTTAATAAATAAAATGGTTCAGCGACTTGTACTTGCAACTATAATACTACCGAGACTCGTCTCGGTGAATAAGTTATTCGCGTGGTTTTAATTGCAACACCTTTTACTTGCAACACGGGGAGTTGGTTGTTCTTGCCTCACCCTGTTGAGTTTCCAGGTTTGCAGGAGGACAAGAAGCAAATGAGTAGGATATCATCGACTTATCATATACTCCCTCCGTCCCAAAATTCTTGTCTTGGGACGGGGTAGTATATAATAAAATCCTACTAGTTGCACGGTTTAGTAAGTAGTTAGCAGATGAACTAGAACAATCTGAAAGCCCCAAATTTGAATCACTATCTTATTTTTCTCAACTGCAGTATTTAGTAGTTTTTCCAAAAGGAGACCCAAATCAGTTAGGGAAAATGAAACGAAGTACAGAATTTTTCCTATTGTGAACACACACTCCCATATATACAAGTAAATTACAAATCAGGAAGCTCTTCCAGAAGGTGAGTATGTATTTTTTTTCGTAAAACATAAGGTTTTTTTAACACAGTACAGATACATACTCCACCTCTGCTCCCACTGAACGTACATAACCCTTGAAATAAATTGAGAAAAGTACGACTACTAATGCCAAATCTAGGACTTGAACCCTGGTGGATTGGTTTCATCATAAGGAACCTAACCATCCGAGTTACGCTAAGGGCATGTACAATGCATAGCCTCAAGGTGATGCCTCGCATGCCATGTAGGATCGGATATAACATAAAGTAGGTTCGGATAGGGAAGCGGGATCCTCTCTAGGAGGCGGGTGCTTGAAGAGAAAAAGTGTGGTCCGGTGACAAAAGCTGAAAAGGTTGGAGTGAAAAGTAGAGATGCATGTGTACTAGAGTCTTTATTTTCTATTTTCTTAATGATGCCCACTAATGATAGTTTGCATTGGGGAGAAAAAATTAATATAAGTGCCTCAAATTACTTTTTGTCATGGGGTATATGTATCTATATGCCACCATTGTACATGCCCTAAATCGAGAAAAGTACGACCACCAATACCAAATCTAAGACTTGAACCCCAATAGATTTGGTTCCACCACAACAAATTTAACCATCTGAATTACGCTTAGTTCGCTCTTTAGACATACTGAAACTGACCGCGACAGTTTGAAAAATGACAATTGCAGGAAACTACACGCTAGGGTGGGGAGGGATTTTGCGACCGAGTCTAATTGACAGTAATTCTTAAATCATCCAACTCGTGGGCCTTCTCATCCCTAATACGAGGGTACCCTACCAAGCAGTCTAATTAAACATTTTTTCATGATAATACGTGTCTCATTATACCATAAAGATCATAGTATAAGCTATATACATACCGATCTGTTAAAACTTAAAAGACAGCGAAATGCTAGCCTTTGCAAAAAGAACATCAGCCAATAAGTAAAATTACAAATAAGACCGAAAAAACCTTTGAGCCTGACACCAACGCCCGTCACCTGTGTCTGGCACCATCCTTGCAGCGACTGCGCAAAGGAGGTGGTTGTTCTAGGCAGCGGTGGCCTGCGCCTCCTGGAACTGCACCTCCCGCACCATGTACATGTAATGGGCATGGGCCTCGTCGATGGTCATGGTGCAATGCACCGGCGAGGATCGCGCGGAGGAGGAGGGTAGCGCGAAGGAGGAGGATGGCGTCGGATCGTCGTCCGCAACATCCTCCATTAGGAAGTCGTCGGCCGCGTCCTCCGCGTCTTCAAGGACCGCCTGCATCATCACCGTCTCATCGGAGTACTCCTCCTTGTCCGACGAGCCGTCAGACGACTCAAAATACTGCTCGTATATGTACTCCAAATCAAAATCCATTGCTAGAAAAAAGAAGGGAACTCTTTTTTAGCTCCGACAATTCATCAAACAGTTGTCGCCCATGGTGAGTATAGCAGTAGAGGACGGTACCTGGAGAGGCGGTCGGAGGACATGGGTTGAATAGCGACGGGGGAGAAGCGGGGTGTAGCTGTTGGGGAACGCAGTAATTTCAAAAAAAAATCCTACACACACGCACGATCTATCTAGGTGATGCATAGCAACGAGATGGAAGAGTGTTGTCCACGTACCCTTGTAGACCGTAAGCGGAAGCGTTATGACAATGCGGTTCATGTAGTCGAACGTCTTCACGATCCGACCGATCCTAGCACCGAAGATACGACACCTCCGTGATCTGCACACGTTCAGCTCGGTGACGTCCCGCGAACTCTAGATCCAGCTGAGTGTCGAGGGAGAGTTTCGTCAGCACGACGGCGTGATGACGGTGATGATGAAGCTACCGGCGCAGGGCTTCGCCTAAGCACTTCAACGGATATGACCGAGGTGGATTATGGTGAAAGGGGCACCACACACGGCTAAACAATGTCAACTTGTGTGTTCTAGGATGCCCCCTACCCCCGGATATAAAGGAGCAAGGGGGAGGCCGGACGGCCCTTGGGGCGCCCAAGGAGGGGAGGAATCCTCCTCCTAGTAGGAGTAGGATTCATCCTTTCCTAGTCCTACTAGGAGGGGGAAGGAAGGAGTGGGAGAGGGGAAGGAAAAGGGGGGCGCCGCCCCCCGCCTAGTCCAATTCGGACTCAAGGGGAGGGGGCGCGCGGCCTGCCCTTGCTGCCCCCACTCTCTCTACTAAGGCCCATGTAGGCCCATTAGTTCCTCGGGGGGGGGGGGGGGTCCGGTAACCCTCCGGCACTCCAGTTTTATCCGAAACCACCCGGAACACTTTCGGTGTCCGAATATAGCCATCCAATATATCAATCTTGACCATTTCGAGACTCCTCGTTATGTCCGTGATCACATCCGGAACTCCGAACTACCTTTGGTACATCAAAACACATAAACTCATAATACCGATCGTCACCGAACGTTAAGCGTGCGGACCCTACAGGTTCGAGAACTATGTAGACATGACCGAAACTCGTCTCCGGTCAATAACAAATAGCGGAACTTGGATGCTCATATTGGTTCCTACATATTCTACGAAGATCTTTATCGGTCAAACCGCATAAGAACATACGTTGTTCCCTTTGTCATCGGTATGTTACTGGCCCGAGATCCGATCGTCGGTATCTCAATACCTAGTTCAATCTCGTTACCAGCAAGTCTCTTTACTCGTTCTGTAATGCTACATACCGTAACTAACTCATTAGTTACATTGCTTGCAAGGCTTATAGTGATGTGCATTACCGAGAGGGCCGAGAGATACCTCTCTAATACACGGAGTGACAAATCCTAATCTCGATCTATGCCAACTCAACAAACATCATCGGAGACACCTGTAGAGCATCTTTATAGTCACCTAGTTACGTTGTGACATTTGATAGCACACTAAGTGTTCCTCCGGTATTCGGGAGTTGCATAATCTCATAGTCATAGGAACATGTATAAGTTATGGAGAAAGCAATAGCAGTAAACTAAACGATCAAAGAGCTAAGCTAACGGATGGGTCAAGTCAATCACATCATTCTCTAATGATGTGATCCCATTTATCAAATAGAAACTCTTTGTCCATGGCTAGGAAACTTAACCATCTTTGATCAATGAGCTAGTCAAGTAGAGGCATACTAGTGACACTCGGTTTGTCTATGTATTCACACATGTACTAATTTCCGGTTAATACAATTCTAGCATGAATAATAAACATTTGTCATGATATAAGGAAATATAAATAACAACTTTATTATTGCCTCTAGGGCATATTTCCTTTAGTCTCCCACTTGCACTAGAGTCAATAATCTATATTACATTGTAATGATTCTAACACCCATGGGGTCTTGGTGTTGATCATGTTTTGCTCATGAGAGAGGCTTAGTCAACGGGTCTGCAACATTCATATCCGTATATATCTTGCAAATCTCCATATCTCCCTCCTTGACTTGATCGCGGATGGAATTGAAGCATCTTTTGATGTGCTTGGTTCTCTTGTGAAATCTGGATTCCTTTGACAAGGCAATTGCACCAGTATTGTCACAAAAGATTTTCATTGGACCCGATGCACTAGGTATGACACCTAGATTGGATATGAACTCATTCATCCAGACTCCTTCATTTGCTGCTTCCTAAGCAGCTATGTACTCCGCTTCACATGTAGATCCCGCCACAACGCTCTGCTTGGAACTGCACCAACTGATAGCTCCACCATTTAATAAAAATACGTATCCGGTTTGTGACTTAGAGTCATCCGGATCAGTGTCAAAGTTTGCATCGACTTAACCTTAGTCCTTTTCAGGTATTTTAGGATGTTCTTGATCGCTGTCCAGTGATCCACTCCTGGATTACTTTGGTACCTCCCTGCTAAACTAATAGTAAGACACACATCAGGTCTGGTACACAGCATTGCATACATGATAGAACCTATGGCTGAAGTATAGGGAATGACTTTCATTTTCTCTCTATCTTCTGCAGTGGTCGGGCATTGAGTCTGACTCAACTTCACACCTTGTAACACATGCAAGAACCCTTTCTTTGCTTGATCCATTTTGAACTTCTTCAAAACTTTATCGAGGTATGTGCTTTGTGAAAGTCCAATTAAGCGTCTTGATCTATCTCTATAGATCTTTATGCCCAATATATAAGCAGCTTCACCGAGGTCTTTCATTGAAAAATTCTTATTCAAGTATCCTTTTATGCTATTCAGAAATTCAGTATCATTTCCGATCAGCAATATGTCATCCACATATAATATCAGAAATGCTACAGAGCTCCCACTCACTTTCTTGTAAATACAGACTTCTCCAAAAGTCTGTATAAAACAATATGCTTTGATCACACTATCAAAGCGTATATTCCAACTCCGAGAGGCTTGCACCAGTCCATAAATGGATCACTGGAGCTTGCACACTTTGTCAGCACCTTTTGGACTGACAAAACCTTCTCGTTGCATCATATACAACTCTTCTTTAAGATATCCATTAAGGAATGCAGTTTTGACATCCATTTACCAAATTTCATAATTATAAAATGCGGCAATTGCTAACATGATTCGGATGGACTTAAGCATCGCTACGAGTGAGAAGGTCTCATCGTAGTCAACTCCTTGAACTTGTCGAAAACCTTTCGCGACAAGTCGAGCTTTGTAGACAGTAATATTTCCGTCAGCGTCAATCTTCTTCTTGAAGATCCATTTATTCTCTATGGCTTGCCGATCATCGGGCAAATCAACCAAAGTCCACACTTTGTTCTCATACATGGATCCCATCTCAGATTTCATGGCCTCAAGCCATTTTGCGGAATCTGGGCTCATCATCGCTTCCTCATAGTTTGTAGGTTCGTCATGGTCAAGTAACATGACCTCCAGAACAGGATTACCGTACCACTCTGGTGCGGATCTTACTCTGGTTGACCTACAGGGTTCGGTAGTAACTTGATCAGAAGTTTCATGATCATCATCATTAGCTTCCTCACTTACTGGTGTAGGAATCACTGGAACTGATTTCTGTGATGAACTACTTTCCAATAAGGAAGCAGGTACAATTACCTGGTCAAGTTCTACTTTCCTCCCACTCACTTCTTTCGAGAGAAACTCCTTCTCTAGAAAGGATCCATTCTTAGCAACGAATATCTTGCCTTCAGATCTGTGATAGAAGGTGTACCCAACAGTCTCCTTTGGGTATCCTATGAAGATACATTTCTCTGATTTGAGTTCAAGCTTATCAGGTTGAAGCTTTTTCACATAGGCATCGTAGCCCCAAACATTAAGAAATGACAACTTGGGTTTTTTGCCAAATCACAATTCATAAATGAGAGACATCACAGATCGCACCATATCTAATAAAGTGTGGTTACGACATTCGGACACACCATTACGATGTGGTGTTCGAGGTGGCGTGAGTTGCGAAACTATTCCGCATTGTTTCAAATGAAGACCAAAAACGTAACTCAAATATTCTCCTCCACGATCAGATCGTAGAAACTTAATTTTCTTGTTACGATGATTTTCCACTTCACTCTAAAATTCTCTGAACTTTTCAAATGTTTCAGACTTATGTTTCATCAAGTAGATATACCCATATCTGCTCAAATCATCTGTGAAGGTAAGAAAATAACGATACCCGCCGCGAGCATCAACACTCATCGGACCGCATACATCAGTATGTATTATTTCCAACAAGTTTGTTGCTCGCTCCATTGTTCCGGAGAATAGAGTCTTAGTCATCTTGCCCATGAGGCATGGTTCACAAACATCAAGTGATTTCAAAAGTCCATCAACATGGAATTTCTTCATGTGCTTTACACCAATATGACCTAAACGGCAGTGCCACAAATAAGTTGCACTATAATTATTAAACTTATATCTTTTGGCTTCAATACTATGAACATGTGCATCACTACTATCAAGATTTAGTGAAAATAGACCACTCATTAAGGGTGCATGACCATAAAAGATATTACTCATATAAATAGAACAACCATTATTCTCTGATTTAAATGAATAACCGTCTCACATCAAACAAGATTCAGATATAATGTTCATGCTCAATGCTGGCACCAAATAACAGTTATTTAGGTTTAGAACTAATCCCGAAGGTAGATGTAGAGTTAGCGTGCCGACGGCGATCACATCGACTTTGGAACCATTTCCCACGTGCATCGTCACCTCTTCCTTAGGCAATCTTCGCTTAATCCGTAGCCCCTGTTTTGAGTTGCAAATATTAGCAACAGAACCAGTATCAAATACCCAGGCGCTACTGCGAGCATTAATAAGGTACACATCAATAACATGTATATCAAATATACCTTTCACTTTGCCATCCTTCTTCTCCGCCAAATACTTGGGGCAGTTCCGCTTCCAGTGACCAGTCCCTTTGCAGTAGAAGCACTCAGTCTCAGGCTTAGGTCCAGACTCGGGCTTCTTCACTTGAGCAGCAACTTGCTTGCTGTTCTTTTGGAAGTTTCCTTTCTTTCCTTTACCCTTTTTCTTGAAACAGGTGGTCTTGTTGACCATCAACACTTGATGCTCCTTCTTAATTTCTACCTCTACAGCCTTTAGCATTGCGAAGAGCTCGGGAATTGTCTTATTCATCCTTGGCATATTATAGTTTATCACGAAGCTCTTGTAGCTTGGTGTCAGTGATTGAAGAACTCTGTCAATGACACTATCATCAGGAAGATTAACTCCCAGTTGAGTCAAGTGATTATGATACTCAGACATTTTGAGTATACGTTCACTGACAGAACTATTCTCCTCCATCTTGCAGCTATAGAACTTATTGGAGACTTCATATCTCTCAATCCGAGCATTTGCTTGAAATATTAACTTCAAATCCTGGAACATCTCATATGCTCCATGACATTCAAAACGTCGTTGAAGTCCCGGTTCTAAGCCATAAAGCATGACACACTGAACTATCGAGTAGTCATCAGCTTTGCTCTGCGAGATGTTCATAACATCTGGTGTTGCTCCTTATCGGTGTCAAAACCGGCGGATCTCGGGTAGGGGGTCCCGAACTGTGCGTCTAGGCCGGATGGTAACAAGAGGCAAGGAACACGAAGTTTTACCCAGGTTCGGGCCCTCTTGATGGAGGTAAAACCCTACGTCCTGCTTGATTAATATTGAAGATATGGATGTTACAAGAGTAGATCTACCACGAGATCAGAGAGGTTAAACCCTAGAAGCTAGCCTACTATATGATTGTATGTTGTGATTGTCGTCCTATGGACTAAAACCCTCCGGTTTATATAGACACCAAAGAGGGTTAGGGTTACACAAGGTCGGTTACAAAGGAGGAGATATCCATATACGTATTGCCTAGCTTGCCTTCCACGCCAAGTAGAGTTCCATCCGGACACGAGACGAAGTCTTCAATCTTGCATCTTCATAGTCTAACAGTCCGGCCAATGGAGATAGTCCGGCTGTCCGGAGACCCCCTAATCCAGGACTCCCTCAGTAGCCCCCGAACCAGGCTTCAATGATGACGAGTCCGGCGCGCAGTATTATCCTCGGCATTGCAAGGCGGGTTCCTCTTCAAATTCTGTGTACCTGTCGAAATAATGTTCGGTTCCTTGTGATGGTTTGTACTTCTTGGCTTCTACGCCCAATAATGGCTACTTTCCAGGTGTCGAGCGAATGTGAAGAGCCAGGGTGTTTTCACATTTACCCCCCTAGCTATGTAAATGAGCCGTCTTTTTAAAAAGATGAGGATTCAGATCCAAATCACATCATCCTCCCTTGCCGAGTCTTCATCAGAGCGTACCCGACAGAGATCCATTCCACCATGGCTGGTCGGCGCAGCTCCTCCTCTCGCACGCCTAGTTCCAAGCCTGGAGATTGGGAGAGATGTTCCATCCCGCACAGCAAATTGGTGATGCTTCAGTCCAAGGGATTTCTTCCCCCAGCGTACTTGGTCCCGGTTCGAGCCGGGCTTGCCACTTATAATGGCGGAGAGCAAGCGGAGAGCTGTCTCAATCCCTCCAAGGGAGAGCAGGTATGCCTTGTCCCTTATTTGGTAAGAGGGCTCGGATTCCCAATCCATCCGTTTCTCCGAGGGCTTCTAGAGTTCTATGGCCTCCAGCCGCACAACCTTACGCCTGCCTCCCTGCTGCACATCGCGGGATTCGTAGCCCTTTGCGAGTTATTTTTGGGATGTGAGGCTTATTTCGCTCTATGGAAGAAGCTGTTCTGCCTTGTGACCCGTTCTAAGAAGGGATCTATATATCAAGTGGGCGGGGCCGAAGTGTGGCGTATCGCTGGAACCGGATATCTATCCGGGACCCCGAAGAAGACGTTTGAAGACTGACCTTCAGAATGGTTTTATATAGAAGATGTCCCCCTTCCGGACCCTATTCGGATCGGCCTTCCGGAGTTTGACAATGCCCCTTTGAAGAAGCGCCAGAGCTGGCGTCCACGGAGCCCCCTGGAGGAAGACGACCGGGACATTCTTTATCTGATGAGCCGGATAAGCTCTTTAGCTCGATCCGGATTGACCATGATCGAGGTCATGGATATATGCATTATGCGGGGGGTGCAGCTGCTCCAGTACAGAGGCCATCCCATGTGGGACTTCAACGGGAGGATGACGCCACCCGCCACGGTCGCAAAGGGCCGGGATCGGCTGCTGATCTAATAAAGATCTTGCCTACTTTGTACAAGGGAGAAGAGGAGGAGTTCCTCCGTATCAACCCGCAGGGCGGATTGTAACATCCCAAATTTTCAATTTGGAATGTTATACATTAGATCATCTATGCATATCATATTTTATTTTGCATTTTGGTTGATCCTAGAAATTTCCACGCAACTCAAGGACCCACGGAGAGAGTTGGGGATTTCGTTATTTTCATATTTGAGTTTTCTCAAATTTTGAGAATAGGATCATTTGATTTTTGTTATTTTATCGTCAATTATTTCTATTACAAAAATATGAGAGAGGGAATAAAATGACTTTCCCAAAATAAAGAAATATTGAGGATTTAATAATAAAATCAAATAAGATTTTATTTTGGAGTTTTTCGTTATTTTATTTGAATTTAGGAAAAATGTGCGTTTTTCAAAATTGCATTTAGGCCCCAAATAAATGTTCACCTTGTGCGGCTTGATTTTAGAAGCCCGGGAAAATTTATTTTGGGATTTTTGGAGTCCGTTTAGTATTTCTTTTTATTTTTCTTCTGCGCATAATTATTTTAAAAAAACGAACCGACCTAGGGGCCGTGTCCGACCCGGACTCCCGGCCCGCTAGGCTTTATAAGCCGGGGGGGGGGGGGAGGCCCAGCTGAGCCAAACCCTAGCCCGAGCCGCCCCAGCCCCAGCGCCGCCGCCGCCGCACGCCGCCCGAGGTTGCCTCGATTTCCGTGCCGGTTTTTTTCCTGAAAAACCGTCAGTTTTTCATCGGTTTTTTTAGGTTTGCTTTTTTTAAATAGATCGGTTTTTCCGATTTATTTAATTAGCGAGCATCCGTCCGTTCGTTCGTTCTAACGAACGTTTGTCATTTTTCTTTTTCTCGGATTAAATCTGCGATTTTTCTAATCGCGATTCCTGATCCGATTTTCGTTTTAGTATAACTTTTCGCTCGTTTATCAGAATCAGGCGATTCAAGCGCCTGGAGTTTCGTATCGAAACCCTCTATCCGTTTAACCAACTTAAACATGTTTTTGCTACTGTAAAATTTGACTTAGATCCAGATTAGTAGAACGAAGTTGTTTTCTTTCGCCATTTGATTTTCGTTGCTTTGTTCGATTTGATTCTTTTTGCCAACCGGAGTTCTTAAGTTGAACCTTCTGGTTAGATCTCTTATCTGAGTTTTACCCGTGCATTAGATGAATACTTATTGTATGCTTGTTTGTTTGTCTGTGATAGAATACCCGGAGTGCGCCGCTTGTTACTTCGAATCGCTAGGTTTCCCGGATCATCAGCAAGGCATGTAACACTTTGATCATACCTTTTCTACTACCCAGTTTTATTGCATTAGATCAATCCTCAAACATTGCATGATTAGGATCTAATTAAATTGTGGGATGAGAAGTAGTTGAGGTAGTACCTATCACCTATTATATATCAACCTTTGGGAGTTACTTCTACGTTTGGTTATTGTGCCATGCTATGCTAGTAGACGTGGATTGGGTGAGTGATATCCATGACAGATGTGAGTATTGTTAATTAATGGTTTATCTAAGGTGGCAACTTAAACACACATCTGGGTTGATTGAGGCACCTGGGTAGTCCAGGACTTGCCTGTTTTCTTTTGGACCGCCACCCAGGCTCAAAGGGATCATGAGATTATTCATACTAGAAACTTCCATGTGCAGCCACAAGCCATTATGGGCTCTGGCATAGTTGAATAAGTCGTGCGAACTCTTACAGGGTAAACTAGCAGATGTAGGGGAAAGTAGGTGTAACGGTCTATCCATTGTAAGGTGCTAGCGCTTCTGAAAGACTATGTCTCGGTCATCCGTCTTCTCAAACACCATGTAGTGCGAGAAACCAAACGGAGGCGATCGAGTCTGGTGGGGAAAAGTGCGCAAACCTCTGTAGAGTGTAATAAACTAATCATGGTTAGCCGTGTCCCCGGTTATGGACATCTTGAGTATCTAGTACTTGGATTATCATGTGAATCTCAACATGTTACTCTAAATTAAGTTTGTTGGGTTTTGTTAATGATATTTTTAATTGGGATTGAGGATGCTGTCAACCATTCTCAATGTTTAACAACTACCATGATAGTTAAATAAATTTATTCCTTTGCAGTAGGGAAAAATTGGCTTTACGCAAAACTATAACCATAGAGCTTTCCACCAGCCAAATATGCATATAGTATAGCTGTTTCATTCCATTACTCTTTATGTGTTACCTTGCCAGCATATTCCATGTGCTGACCCGTTTCGGGCTGCAACGTTAATGTTGTAGACTTTTCAGACGACGATTAAGGAGTTTTTAGGTCGTGGTTCTATACTCAGTGATGCCGTTGGAGTTGATGGACTCACTTATCTTCCAAGCCTTCCGCTGTTATCGTTATTAGATGGCCTTAAGCCATATTTATTGTAATAAATTCTCTATGGAGACACTCGATGTAATAAGTGTGTGATTGCTACTCTGTTATAAATCCTCCGAGTACTATGTGGTGTCAGCATTACTGATCCAGGGATGACACCAGAGCACAGAGATCAGACTGTTTGAGGTCTAGTCGCTACATGGATTCTCCATGTACAATCCTCCGAGCTGGGTAAGCGGAGATTTTTCTCGCCCATCCGTTTAGTATTCCCGTAGTTTAAGTATTCATTCTAGTGATTTCATCACAGGAGCTGCGCCAGGTAGTAAAGGAGATAAACAGCCCTCCTCCACAGCCCGAGGACCCCGAACGGTCCTTTGACCCGGCCTCCCAAGAGGATCCGGACATATCCGTGGAGCTGATCGATGGGGTTTTACCAAGGGAGTAATGAAAATACCTTGGTGGCCATTACGGCCGATTACCCTGGGCTAGTTCCAACCTCACAGGTGACTGAGACCGAAATCCCAGCACTTAAAAAGGGGTCCGTCCTTGTGCTCTTTTTTTTTCATTGCCGTATAACAGCCGTGTCTTGCAGGGGAGGTCCTCGGGGCCGAAGGCCGAGCCTATGGCAACTAGCCAACAAGGGGCCGCTAGGCCAGGCAGGCTGAAAAGATCTGCAGTCTGGATTGAGGCACCGGCGCAGCGGTATAGCGCGCCGTCTTTATTGCAAGACATTACTTACAGGGGCATATTAACGCCCGTGCCTTCTTTTCAGGAGAAAGAGCGCTCGCCGGACTATACCCGGAGAGGCTACCAACCGCGCCTCCACAAGCCAGGCTCCAAGGCCGGACTCAGGGGTGGGAACGAGTACAAGGCGTGCACCGGGTGCTCCTCCGACAGAGGATACAGATGGACTGTCCGCCACCCCTTCCGAGGTGGAAAGTGCCATGAATCATAGACGTCGCCGGACGGTTCTTCGTGACGCTTGTTTCTCCCAAAAGGCTTTAGATGCCTTCAACTCGGGAGATGCGCACCTCCGTGCCGCTCAAAATGGTCTAGCCAGAGCCACGGAGCAGTATGTAAAAGACATACGAGTGAGAAAATTTGATGATTATATATATCAGTAGCCCCTAAGACTTGAAACAGTTAGGATAACTGATTTAAGGATCATTTGTTATGTAGGTTCTTACAGAAAAGAATACTCAACTGTCCCAGGAGCTGGAAGAGTGCAAAGCCCAACTTCAGGCCGCACTGTCCGCCGCAGGGGAGCCCAAAGAGACCCCCGCTGGCAACATATCCGTCAAATGATAAGTATCATATTGGAGTGCGACTTTATATGCAAATTTGACGAAAAAATTGCAGATGACGCTGGAGTGAATCCGGATAAGCAACAGCTCAAACGCCAGCTGAAGGCTGGTGAGAGTGTGCTTACGAGGGTGAGGCAGGAGAAGAATGATCTCCAAGATGCCAACACCAAGCTGGGCGTGGAACTGAAAGATGTTCGTGCCCAACTGTCGGACTCTGTTAAGGAGAATCGACGGCTTCGGCGCGACATATTTAGTAAGTGCTTGAACGAACTTAAGAAGAGTTCGGCGGGGAAGCTGGCTGACAGAGTTATGTCTGTAGGTATGTTAACAGGTTGTCCTGCCAAGGAGATGCCTAGTTCGACGGGTGATCTTCTTCCCGAGCTCGCACAGTTGCACGAACGAGTTCGGCAGGTGATGCAAGGCGTTGCCCAGGCCTTGTGGCCGTCCGTCTCCCTACCCGAAGGCCTTGGAGAGCTTGCAGAAAAGCTGAAGGGAGCACGATGGCGCTTCCGATTATGGAAGATATCGGCCTGCTGTCAGGGCGCCAGGGAAGCTTGGGCGATGGTGAAGACACGGTACACGAAGGCTGACCCGAACCACATGGCCGTAGTCGGACCTGTGGGGCCTGATGGCAAGGAGATCCCTGTAAATTTAGTGTACGGCCAAGTAGAATTGGCCGCAAAGTATTCCCAACAGGACTGTAGACTAGACATCCTATTGGATGGCATTGAAGAGGAATTCAACCAGTCAAATTGACTATGTAATTGTAAAGTGATATATATGATGCCTTCTAGCCGGATTGTAGATCGTTTTTCGTGGCGGACCTTTTTGCTTCAACCTCGGGACCCGACAGTCCGGAGTGTATCCGAATACCCTCTCGGTTATATAAGAACCGGGGCATGCGTGGAGACTAGGCATAGGGGTCATTAGTGCTTTATCAGACAAGTGCCCAACTAGTTATGTTATATTAAATGGGTAGTAAGAAACATCTTCCAGAGAGAATAGTTCTGTTAAGGGTTCCTTTCCCTGGGTAGGCATGCCCTAAAGTGCATGTCCGGACTGCGACAAGAAGCACAGTAAAAACGTCTGGGGGCAGATATGGTTAATAAATAAAAGTCATCTTTTGTTCACCGAACGAATGTTCTCTTAAGAACGCTAACTTTCGGCTTCACCCAGTTTGAGGTACACGTCCGGCTGACCTGGCGGTAACAATCGCAGAGGTGCTCCCCTTATGCCCTAGTCGAATTAACGGGAACGTAGGGCATAAATACAGGAGCCAGGCAACCCAGCTTGGCCAAAACTTAAGTCATATCGATGCATATAATGGTGAAAAAAGGTACATGCGGAAGTATAACGCATGTGTTGGGCGTGATGCCCACGTAAATAATTTAAGCTTCTGTGAAAGAAGCCCCCAGGTGTAGATAGTGCGGCTAGCGCCTCTGTAATGTACAAGTGAGGCACAAGATGACCCGTGAAGGTCTAGAGGAATAAAAGAAAGAAAGGGAAACAAGACAGACGACGCATATGCAGAAAATGGACAAAGGGAGGGGACTAACATAAAGTCCGGTGCTAGGCGTAGAATCTTCGGAGCCTGGCTGCGTTCCATGGGTTCGGCTCGAGTCGACTAGTCGATGCATCTCGCAGTCGGTACGCTCTGCCGGTCAGAACTTGGTCGATGATGAAGGGACCTTCCCATTTGGGCTCTAGCTTGTTGTTTTTCTTATCCGGCAGCCGGAGAACTAGTTCGCCAATGTTATAAGTTTTGGCTCGTACTGCTCTGCTTTGGTATCTGCGAGCCTGTTGCTGGTAAAATGTGGAACGGGCTTTGGCTACGTCGCGCTCTTCCTCCAAGGTGTCCAGACTGTCCTGCTGGTCGAGCTCGGCTTCTCTTTCTTCGTACATGCGCACTCGAGGTGAGTCATGAATTATGTCACAGGGCAGGACTGCCTCTGCGCCGTACACCATAAAAAATGGTGTGTATCCGGTACTACGATTCGGCGTGGTCCGCAGCCCCCAGAGTATGAAGTCGAGCTCCTCTACCCAGTGCGTGTCAGACTCTGTTAAGGAGCGCACTAGTCTGGGTTTAATGCCGCTCATTATAAGACCATTTGCTCGTTCGACTTGACCGTTGGTTTGTGGGTGGTAGACTAAAGCATAATCGAGCTTGATGCCCATTTTGCTGCACCAGAGTTTTACCTCGTCGGCCGTGAAGTTTGTGCCATTATCAGTGATGATGCTATGGGGGACGCCGTAGCGATGTACAACCCCGGATATGAAATCTATCACCGGTCCGGATTCGGCTGTTTTAACCGGTTTGGCCTCTATCCATTTGGTGAATTTATCCACCATGACCAATAAGTATTTTTTATTGTGGGTTCCACCTTTAAGGGGTCCAACCATGTCAAGCCCCCAGACCGCAAAGGGCCATGCAATGGGGATTGTTCGGAGGGCGGTGGGTGGCATATGGCTTTGATTTGCAAAGAGCTGGCAACCGGCGCAACGCTGGACTAAGTCCTGTGCGTCTGCCCGGGCCGTTGGCCAATAGAATCCTGTATGGAAGGCCTTGCTCACAAGAGCCCGGGCTGCGGCGTGATGACCGCCGAGTCCGGCATGAATTTCTGCCAAAAGGTTCCATCCTTCTCTTCGGAGATGCACCGTTGAAGGACTCCGGTAGCGCTTTTTTTTGTATAATTCTCCCTCATGGACCCTGTAGGCCTTTGATCGCCGCACTATGCAGCGTGCCTCATTTTGGTCCTCTGGGAGTTCCTGTCTAGTTAAGTAGGCTAGGAATGGTTCTGTCCACGGGGCAATAATGGCCATTATTTTGTGGGCTGATTGTGTTATTTCGGTGGTGGAGCCTCCGATTGTGTCAGAGAGTTCGGTATCGGATATTTTGGCCGGGTCCGTACTGTTGTTACCGGTGTCCCCTTCCCATGTTACGGATGGCTTGAGAAGCCTTTCCAGAAAAATGTTGGGAGGGACCGCGTCGCGTTTTGCGCCAATGCGGGCGAGGATATCCGCCGCCTGATTGTTTTCCCGAGCCACATGGTGAAATTCGAGCCCCTCAAACCGGGCTGACATTTTTAGGACGGTATTGCGATAAGCGGCCATTTTTGGATCCTTGGCATCAAAGTCTCCATTTATTTGGGATATTGCAAGGTTTGAATCCCCGCGCACCTCTAGGCGTTGAATGCCCATGGATACTGCCATCCAGAGACCATGGGGACGTCAAAACGACGCCGGCCCCCAGGCCAGCCAACATTTTGGAGCCGTCGAAGTGTATGATCCAGTTTGAATATGTGCCGTACTCTTTAGGGAGTTCGGCTTCCGTCCATTCAGCAACGAAGTCAGCCAAAACTTGTGATTTAATAGCTCGCCGTGGCTTGTAAGATATGTCGAACAAGAGGAGCTCAATGGCCCATTTGGCAATCCGACCCGTCGCGTCGCGGTTGCTTATAATATCGTTAAGTGGTACTTCCGAGGCTACCGTTATCGAACACTCTCGAAAGTAGTGTCGCAGCTTCCTGGATGCCATAAATACCGCGTACGCTATCTTTTGATAATGCGGGTACCGTGATTTGCATGGAGTAAGGACAGTGGACACGTAGTAAACCGGCTTTTGAATGGGAAATTTGTGTCTGTCCACTTCTCGCTCGACGACAAGCACTGCGCTTACCACTTGATGAGTTGCCGCTATGTATAATAGCATTGGTTCGCCAATGTTCGGCGCGGCCAGGACTGGGTTTGTGCCAACATGGCTTTTATTTCGTTGAGTCCGACCGTGGCGGCGTCCGTCCACTCAGAGTGTTCGGTGCGCCGGAGGAGGCGATAAAGGGGTAATGCCTTTTCTCCCAAGCGGGAGATAAAGCGGCTTAGAGCCGCCACGCATCCAGTTAGTTTTTGTATTTGTTTGAGGTCTGTTGGGGTAGCCAACTGTGACAACGCTCGGATTTTGGCCGGATTAGCTTCGATACCTCTACTGGAGACAATGAACCCCAGGAGCTTTCCTACTGGTACGCCGAAGACGCATTTTTCCGGATTGAGCTTGATGTCATATGTTCGGAGGTTGTCGAATGTGAGCCTCAAGTCGTCTACTAGAGTTTCGTCATGCTTGGTTTTAATGACCATGTCATCCACGTATGCCTCCACTATTTTGCCGATCTGGTTTGCCAGGCATGTCTGAATCATGCGCTGATATGTTGCACCAGCGTTTTTTAGCCTGAAGGGCATTGTGTTGAAGCAGAATGGGCCGTATGGTGTGATGAGTGCTGTTGCGGCTTGGTCTGGCTCTGCCATTTTGATTTGGTGGTAGACGGAGTATGCGTCGAGGAAACACAATGAATCGTGTCCTGCGGTAGCGTCGATGATTTGATCGATGCGGGGGAGGGGGAAGGGATCCTTTGGGCAGGCCTTGTTAAGGTCCTTAAAATCGACGCACAGGATTTGTCCTTTGGCCAGGATTTGTCCTTCTTTGGTACCATCACCAAGTTTGCTAGCAAGTCCGGATGTTTTATGTCTCTGATGAATCTGGCCTCCAATAGCTTGGCTAGTTCCTCTCCCATGGCTTGTCTTTTAGGCTTGGAGAAACGTTGAAGAGCCTGCTTGACTGGCTTGAACCCTTTTATGATATTTAGGCTATGTTCAGCCAGCCTGCGCGGGATTCCTGGCATGTCTGAAGGGTGCCAGGCAAAAATATCCCAGTTCTCGCGTAGGAACTCTCGCAGTGCAGCATCAACATCAGGGTTTAATTGTGCCCCGATGGAAGCTGTTTTTGTAGGGTCCGTTGGATGGACTTGGAATTTGACTATTTCGTCCGCCGGCTTAAAGGAGGTGGACTTGGATCTTTTATCGAGTATCATGTCGTCCCTGTTCACCGTGGAGCGCAGCGCAGTTAGTTCTTCGGCCGCTAGGGCTTCGGATAGTGCCTCAAGGGCCAGTGCAGCTGTCTTATTTTTGGCGCGGAGTGCTATGTCCGGGTCACTAACAAGGGTGATGATTCCGTTGGGCCCGGGCATTTTGAGCTTCATGTACCCGTAATGGGGTTTGGCTTGGAAGATTGTAAATGCCTCCTGCCCTAATAGAGCATGGTATCCGCTGCTGAACGGGGCCACTTGGAATGTAATTTCTTGGGACCTGTAATTATCTGGCGTGCCGAATACCACGTCTAGTGTGATTTTTCCGGCACAGCGTGCTTCCCGACTGGGGATGATTCCTCTAAAGGTTGTGCTGCTTTGCTTAATGCGGCTCCAGTCTATTTCCATCTTTTGAAGAGTTTCCTCGTAGATGAGGTTTAATCTGCTGCCGCCGTCCATGAGTACCTTGGTGAGTCGAAAGCCGTCCATGATTGGACTGAGGATCAGTGCGGCTGGTACTTGGGCTATTCGGAATTTAGGTTCGTCACTGGCATTGAAGGTAATAGCCGTGTCTCTCCAAGGATTTGTTTCTGCTATGTGGCAGATTTTGGACGTGCCGCAGAGTGTTCGCTTCCGTCTTTTATTTGACGCAAAGGTCTCGAAGACCGTTAAGACCGTACTGTTGTCCTTGGGGTGGTGCTCTGTGGTTTTTGGGAGGAGTAGATCCTCACCACTTTTGGCCACCTGCCGGAGTATCCAGCATGCTCTAAGGCTGTGCGTTGGTATCGCATCCGCTGTACTATGAATTTTGCAGGGTCCGTTGAGCCATCCCTCCAGTACGGTTCCTTGCCCCGTAGAGGGCTTTTGCTTTTTGGTAGTTAACCCAGGTGTATTGTGATAATGCACCCTTTTATTTCGGACTGGGTTTGTATTCAGGGCCGGATTATCCCAAAATTTTATTTCGGTTTTCTAGGTGCTTTCCATCGCACAGTACTTTCGCACTATGGACGCCAAGTCGGCAAAGCGTGTAATTTCGCGACGACTTATGGCGTTGAGAATTCCCTTGTCCGTGCAGTTATTGCAGAAGAATGAAATTGCGTCTTCCTCGCGGCAGTCCTTTATCCTGATCCTGTTCTTGACCAGGAGGAATCTGGCCCAGTAATGGTGTACTGTTTCTTCGGGCTCTTCCCTAATTTGGGATAGATCGCGTATGTTTGGGTGGGTGGGTGGAATTGAATCCGAATCTTCACCCAATCTGAGGCTCAGTGGCCAAGGAGTTTCCAAACTCGAAAGTTTGGATTCTTGGATGTTTTCCGGTAAATCTGGCCCACTGCCTGATTCTAGGTTCAGGCTTTGAGTGACATCCTCCCCTCCGCGGGTATCCGGCTTGGAGGGATCGGGAATCCAGACATAGCTAGTCCTTAAGATAGATGAAGTTTTGCCGCATTGCTCTTCCACCACCGCAACGTGATGGGTGACCTGGGGAGAGTTAATTTCTCTTAGATCGGGTTTAGGCCCAATCTGATCGTAGTCTGTAGAGACTCCTAGGGAGGTGATACGATCCAAGAGCTCATTCAGGGAAGAGAGCTCCATTGGATCTAACTGCTCGGCGAGTTCCAAGTTGATGTGAAGATTTCTTTCGATGACCCAAGAAGTCATCGTCGGCGCAGCGGCCGAACAGGCGGTCATAAGAAAACCACCAAGCCGGAGAGTTTGGCCGATAGCCAGGGCTCCCTCAGCGATAGTGCCGTCTTTAAAGACAAGACGAGACATCCTTCCTTGTGGCGACAGCACAACGGAACTCTCAATGAAAGCACCAATGTCGGTGTCAAAACCGGCGGATCTCGGGTAGGGGGTCCCGAACTGTGCGTCTAGGCCGGATGGTAACAGGAGGCAAGGAACACGAAGTTTTACCCAGGTTCGGGCCCTCTTGATGGAGGTAAAACCCTACGTCCTGCTTGACTAATATTGAAGATATGGATGTTACAAGAGTAGATCTACCATAAGATCAGAGAGGCTAAACCCTGGAAGCTAGCCTATGGTATGATTGTATGTTGTGATTGTCGTCCTACGGACTAAAACCCTCCGGTTTATATAGACACCGAAGAGGGTTAGGGTTACACAAGGTCGGTTACAAAGGAGGAGATATCCATATACGTATTTCCTAGCTTGCCTTCCACGCCAAGTAGAGTTCCATCCAGACACGAGACGAAGTCTTCAATCTTGCATCTTCATAGTCTAACAGTCCGGCCAATGGAGATAGTCCGGCTGTTCGGAGACCCCCTAATCCAGGACTCCCTCACTCCTGCAGCAGGTTTGTCACCTAGCGGTGCTTCCAGGACGTAATTCTTCTATGCAACAATGAGGATAATCCTCAAGTTACGGACCCAGTCCGTCTAATTGCTACCATCATCTTTCAACTTAGCTTTCTCTAGGAACGCATTAAAATTCAATGGAACAACATCATGGGTCATCTATCTACAACAACATAGACATGCAAAATACTATCAGGCTCTGTTGGAAAAGGCAGTGCCTAGGAGGCGCTTAGGCACGCCTAGGCGCTAGGCAATAGTCAAACGCCTCACCTAGGGCATAAATGGAGGTCTAGGAAGGGCAAGCAAGGAATTGCCTACCCAAGAAAGAAATCATGCCACGTACTGCACTGATATGTCAAATGGGTTGTATTCCAATGGCAGTAGATGGTATTTAACTTATTTGTATGCCCTAAACTAATATCAACACCCATATAATAATCACAAATACACCATGAGTAAAAAAATATTACCGCCTAGGTCGCGCCTAGGTCGCTTAGGCACCGCCTAGGCACTAGGCGAAGGCCAACTGCCTCGCTTACGCCTACCGCTTTTTCCAACCTTAGTATCAGGTACTAAGTTCATGATAAATTAAAGTTCAATTAATCAAATTACTTAAGAACTCCCACTTAGATAGACATCCCTCTAATTATCTAAGTGATCACGTGATCCATATCAACTAAACCATGTCCGATCATCACGTGAGATGGAGTAGTTTTCAATGGTGAACATCACTATGTTGATCATATCTACTATATGATTCACGCTTGACCTTTCGGTCTTAGTTTTCGAGGCCATATCTTCATATGCTAGGCTCGTCAAGTTTAACCCGAGTATTCCGTGTGTGCAAAACTAGCTTGCACCCGTTGTATGTGAACATAGAGCTTATCACATCCGATCATCACGTGTCTCGGCACGACAAACTGTAGCAACGGTGCATACTCAGGGAGAACACTTGTACCTTGAAATTTAGTGAGAGATCATCTTATAATTCTACCATCGAACTAAGCATAATAAGATGCATAAAGGATAAACATCACATGCAATCAATATAAGTGATATGATATGGCCATCATCATCTTGTGCCTTTGATCTCCATCTCCAAAGCACCGTCATGATAACCATCGTCACCAGCTTGACACCTTGATCTTCATCGAAGCATCATTGTTGTCTCGCCAAGTATTGCTTATACGACCATCGTTACCGCTTAGTGATAAAGTAAAGCAATTACATGGCGATTGCATTTCATACAATAAAGCGACAACCATATGGCTCCTGCCAGTTGCCGATAACTCCATTACAAAACATGATCATCTCATATAATAAAATTTAGCATCATGTCTTGACCATATCACATCACAACATGCCCTACAAAAACAAGTTAGACGTCCTTTACTTTGTTGTTGCAAGTTTTACGTGGCTGCTACGGGCTGAGCAAGAACCGTTATTACCTACGCATCAAAAACCACAATGCGGTATAGTGATTCCTTTTTGATCTTCAGAAAGAACCCTGTTCATTGAATCCGATTCAACTAAAGTTGGAGAAACTGATACCCACTAGCCACCTGTGTGCGACGCACGTCGGTAGAACCAGTCTCGCGTAAGCGTACGCGTAATGTCGGTGTGAGAGCCGCTTCATCCAACAATACCGCTGAATCAAGAATCAACTAGTGACGGAAAGCAATATGTATATACCCAAGCCCACAACTCCTTTGTGTTCTACTTGTGCATATAACATCTACGCATAGACCTGGCTCGGATGCCACTGTTGGGGAACACAGTAATTTTAAAAAAATCTTACGCACACGCAAGATCTATCTTGATGATGTATAGCAACGAGAGGGAAGAGTGTTGTCCACGTACACTCGTAGACCGTAAGCGGAAGAGTTATGAAAACACAGTTGATGTAGTCGAACGCCTTCATGATCCGACCGATCCTAGCACCGAAGATACGACACCTCCGCGATCTGCACACGTTCAGCTTAGTGACGTCCCGTGAACTCTAGATCCAGTTGAGTGTCGAGGGAGACTTTCGTCAGCACGACAGCGTGATGACGGTGATGATGAAGCTACCGACGCAGGGCTTTGCCTAAGCACTGCAACGATATGACCGAGGTGGATTATGATGGAGGGGGGCACCGCACACAGCTAAACAATGTCAACTTGTGTGTTCTAGGGTGCCCCCTGCCCCTGTATATAAAGGAGAAAGGGGGGAGGCCGGGCGGCCCTTGGGGCGCCCAAGGAGGGGAGGAATCCTCCTCCTAGTAGGAGTAGGATTCATCCTTTCCTAGTCCTACTAGGGGGGGGGGAAGGAAGGAGTAGGAGAGGGGAAGGAAAAGGGGGGCGCCGCCCCCCTAGTCCAATTCGGACTCAAGGGGGACGGGGTGCGCGGCCTGCCCTGGCCGCCCCTCTCTCTCCACTAAGGCCCATCTAGGCCCGTTAGTTCCTCGGGGGGGGGGGGGGGTCAGGTAACCCTCCAGCACTCCGGTTTTATCCGAAACCACCCGGAACACTTCCGATGTCTGAATATAGCCGTCCAATATATCAATCTTTATGTCTCGACCATTTCGAGACTCCTCGTTATGTCCGTGATCACATCCAGGACTCCGAACTACCTTCGGTACATTAAAACACATAAACTCGTAATGCCGATCGTTACCGAACGTTAAGCGTGCGGACCCTATGGGTTCGAGAACTATGTAGACATGATCGAGACTCGTCTCCGGTCAATAACCAATAGCGGAACCTAGATGCTCATATTGGTTCCTACATATTCTACAAAGATCTTTATCGGTCAAACCGCATAACAACATACGTTGTTCCCTTTGTCATCACTATGTTACTTGCCCGAGATTCGATCGTTGGTATCTCAATACCTAGTTCAATCTCATTACCGGCAAGTCTCTTTACTTGTTCTGTAATGATACATCCAGTAACTAACTCATTAGTTACATTGTTTGCAAGGCTTATAGTGATGTGCATTACCGAGAGGGCCCAGAGATACATCTCCGATACACGGAGTGACAAATCCTAATCTCGATCTATGCCAACTCAATAAACACCATCGGAGACACCTGTGGAGCATCTTTATAGTCACCCAGTTACATTGTGACGTTTGATAGCACACTAAGTGTTCCTCCGGTATTCGGGAGTTGCATAATCTCATAGTCATAGGAACATGTATACGTTATGGAGAAAGCAATAGCAGTAAACTAAATGATCAAAGAGCTAAGCTAACGGATGGGTCAAGTCAATCACATCATTCTCTAATGATGTGATCCCGTTTATCAAATGACAACTCTTTGTCCATGGCTAAGAAACTTAACCATCTTTGATCAACGAGCTAGTCAAGTAGAGGCATGCTAGTGACACTCTATTTGTCTATGTATTCACACATGTACTAAGTTTCCGGTTAATACAATTCTAGCATGAATAATAAAAATTTATCATGATATAAGGAAATATAAATAACAACTTTATTATTGCCTCTAGGGCATATTTCCTTCAGTAGCCCTGCTGGAGTGCTGGAGGTGACAAAGACACAGAGTTCCGGCAGGGGTGTGGAGCGGCGGCGAATGCAAGAGAGAAAGAAGGAAGAAGATAAAATGGGGAGGATGGAGGCGCGGGGGTCCGGGAAGGGTTTTGGGTGGGCCTGGGGTGTCGCAGTCCTACGTTTCTCATGTTCGGACTCCCGTAAACCTCCCCCATGTTTGTCTCCGGTGTACGGGAGTAAACGCGTCCGGACGGCCTCACAGACCAATACGAGCCCGCATTGGATGGCTTCGGCTTTCTGGATGGATGCGGTCGGTTTGTAGGTCCATCTTGGAGATGCCCTAAGGACATCTCCGACCCCTGACCGCATCCGTCCGCGGACACAGATGCAGGAGCCGACTATCTAATGTTATCCCCTAAGGGTGTAGTTAGGTCTCAGACGACTAAGATTTAACCAAGTCCTAGTCAAGTAACATAACATGCAAAAGAGAGAGAAAAATCAAAGAGAAATTTTTGCACGAATCTTAATGTAAGATATCACAGATATAACATCGACCGAGACTTTACGAAGTCTCAGTCGACTGAGACATGATGAAGCAGTCTTAGTCGATTGAGACTTTGCAAGGCTGCTCCCCTAAATGTCCGTCAATATGGTCAATTTTAAATTTTAATCGGTTTGATCAGATAGGGTGCGATGGATCACACTAGCGCCAGATCGCATCCTCCAATCAAAACCAAAAAGGGACAAGTATGCATAGTTTTTAGATGCCTGGTCACAAAAGAATATCATCGCCAATCCGTGCAAATAGTTGGATTTTTATGCCCTGCCGGACCGGCAATCCGAGCCTCCATGCTCAACCATGTAATTCTCCAACCATGGCGGTGTCTGCATAGTGGGCAACGATAGCAGGCCCCCGCGTCCTAGGCTTCGCCCTCCACCACGTCCGCCATCTCCACGTCCTCCACCATGACCTACACCTCCGCCTCCGTTGACCTTCTGCTTCTTGAACGCGCTGCCGCCTTTGTCTTCGCTTTGAGATGGCGATTTTACCGTATCTTAGAGTTGATCTTCTATGCGAGTGTGATCGCCGAATCCTCCACTACCACCATCTCCGGCAGCTTCTCCTGCAGGTCCATGGGTCCTGCAGAGCCCTCGCTTTTGTAGCTAGCAACACTGTTTCCGCGGCAAAATCCCCCAGTGTGCTCTTCCATCTCGCTATTATTTTATCCCGACCCTGATTTTGTGGAGCAGGGCAGGTAAGGTAATTAAACAGATTCTTTTATGTTGATCTAACCTAGTGTCTATCGAGCGTAAAATCTTGATTTTTCTTTTCATAGGAAAATTGTTTGAGTAAGCTAGGTTTCTGGTCCTGCTGTCTGTGTTTGTCCCTGTGTGGATTTGTTGACAGAAAGGATCAATTTGGGGATAAACAAACTATTCAGTGTGAAATTATGGTAGTGTAAAAGGATATAGTGGATCAATTTGGGGAAAGATAATTTTTTGTGTGTGTGGCTCATATGATATGTACCCATGTTGTGAAAATTTGCTATAACATCAGTATAGCCACTCGAATACACAGTAAACATACATTGGATTTGAGAGGCCCCATGTGTCATCCATGCTAAAGTTTGCAGGTGGCTGCCTTGCTTAGTGGGTACGAGGTCCGAGACCATCCTTGGCAACACAGCAGAGGGGAACCCAAGACGTTCCTCTGGATTATGTGTTCCCCTGTCTTGTTTTATTTGATTGAGCACCGTCGACGATATACTTGGGTGGTATTGCAATCTTTATACCAATGTATATGGTCTTTCAAAAGTCTTCTTCTTTAATTGAAAGTTGGGTGTCTAGCTTGAAAAGCGTTATTTCTGTTGACTAAAGTTGGATGTGGAAAACTATTTCTGTTTCTGCATGTGCATATGCATGCTTTGCTTTTTTTCTTATAACTTTCCACTTGTAATCATGCATTATGTGTTGCAGATGGACCAGCTGATTCAACGGTTGACAGAAAGGACTCACCCTGCAAAGAAGACCATAATTGCCAAGATGGTGAAGCACAATATCCTCGGCCACATCTTCCAGAGGTATGCCATGAAACGCTGATGATGGGCTATGAGTGCTCTAACTATACTAATTGGTTTTTGGTAAATATCTAGTATGAACATATCCTTAGTGATGCAACCTGCTACAATCCTACTGCATTACTAGCTTTGTTTTGTTTGAACTGCCTGCAGAAAAATGTCTGTCATGAGTGTTAGATCCCCTTCTGTCTTAGTAAGGAGGGGTAGATTTCATAGAGTTACTTCTCTTACCAATGGCTTGTTTTTTTCTTGGTGTGGTTTTACGGTCTGGAATCTGGATTCAGTGTCCTGCTGTTTATGCATACCGTACTTTAAATACTCCGGTATGCAGTGCTGAGGGTTGATCGCTGGCTGCGGGGCCTGACGCTATTCCCCTTCACCTCCTTGTTCAACCTCCATAGTTTGGAGGCCCTTCTCCGGTTCTCCCCTTGCCGCCTTGGTCGGGTGTCCTCAGCAAACATGCTGAGAGTCTCCTGCTAGATCAGCTGCAGCTCCAAGACTCAATTGTGTTTCTTTTGTTCGATCCAAGTCCTGTGTGCAAAAGTGAAGGACTAAGTTACTATTTTCTTTTCTTTGGGGTCCTCCTATGGGTTGTGATGTAACAAAGTTTGATGCGTTATACCAGCTTCGAGGTCCTTCAGGAACCTTACACTTTGCTTAGAAAATAAATAAAAAATAACCAACATACTGTTAGCTTCTTCCATGCCTAGCACATGTCGTCCTTGGCAGTTAAAACTCAATCTTCACGATAAAACATCCATACATATCTACAGAGGCCCCATCCTTACCTTGATAATTTTTTTAGTTCAGATGAATAACCATCTTTGTGCCCATGTTTGCTACAGTATGTACCCTGAGTGTCCATATCTACTAATAATTTGGTGTCCGATGTTATTATTTTATACAACTCCCTCCCATTAAAGGACCAACATTTTGACTGCATTATTTTTCTTAGTCCAGTTCACATTGGGCTCTTTAACGAGTAAATAATCTTGACCCACGGTACTTCGAGCGAAAACACTTCTGATATAAGGTCGATCAGCTGCTCATTTCCTGTAGTGAAATGATATTTTTTATAGAGAAAATTTCCTCTGCGGCGACATAGTTATCTCCATCCTTCTTTGTTTTGCACTTCTATATTACAGAAATTGATGGTAAGACTGTTCCCAGTTGACATGATCACACCAAATTATGTGCGAGTTTAGAACCATGTAAAGTATACCTCTTCATACTACTAGAACTGAGAAGTGGTCAATTTGGAATGATTTGTTCTGGATATGTCGCTATTGTTGGAAGTGCTAGACTGCTAAGGCTACTACAATCTTTTATCCTGGTGCTAGTGGCTGACACTCTGTATAAGTACTGTAGTGGTTTAATTTGCTATCATTAGGAAGTTAGGTTGTGTCTGTGAAGTCGCCTCGCCATATGCCATAAACGTGTGTACGTGTGAGTTTGATGACATGCAATGGTTTCACTCATAGTAACTAGATGATACCAACACTATTCGTTTAGAACCAAGACATTTAGGAAAGTAACCAGCCTTTACTCAGCAGTCAGCACAATTGCACGGTGTGCCTTTGTATCGCGTTGCAATCATGTGCAAAAAGTTGGGTTAAAATGTTGCTCGACATGGTTTTCTTTATTTCTTTTGTCCATTTGAAATAATTTCTCACATGCTTGTGCATGCAGGATATCTGGTGTCATATATATTACCTACTGTCAATGCAAGATGCTGCTCGAGCTGCTTGCGTATCTTATGCATTTAAACGTTCTTGGAGATGCTATCCTAACCTTGCTTTCGATATGATAACATTGGGCATAGATATAGAATCATGTGGAGAGGACGAAATAGCAAGGAATTTTACCAGCAAAGTTGACCATATTTTGAAAAACCGCCCATGCATTGCCACCAAGACCCTCGAGATTGTTTTCCGTTACTACAATATCGACGTCTGTAACATTGATAACTGGTTTCAGACTGCTGTTACACCAGGGATTGAAGAACTCACTGTGGAACTATCTTCAAACTCAGGAAGATATTACAACTTTCCGTGGTCACTTTTGGCTAATGAGAGTGGAAACTCGATTCAGTATCTAAATCTTGCCCGTTGTGCTTTCTCTCCGACTGGCGGGTTGTGCTTTAAAAGCTTGACAAGACTCGAGCTAAGCGACGTTCATTTCACGGGGGACCAGTTGGGATCGCTTCTTCAAAATTCTTTTGCTTTGCAACGGATGCAACTCAAGTGTTGCAATACGATAATTTGCTTGAAGATATCGTTTCATCTACAACAGCTCAGATATCTGGACGTGTTTGACGGCAGTACCTTGCTGCAGGTTATAGAGGTAGAAGCTCCAAACCTCTCTAATTTCCAGTTTATGGGTCATCGCCAAGTACAACTATCACTTGCAGTAGGATTGCAATTCAAGAAGTTCGACCTGTCCTTTCCTGGTGCTGTCAGCTATGTTTGTTCTGCTTTTCCGCCCAGCTTGCGATATGTTGCAGCTCTTTCCCTAGGTTCATGGCGTGAGGTATACGCTAAATCCTTGGTTATCTTTTGACTGTTGATATGCATAGCATGAGTGATCTGAAATATCTTTGTGCAGATGATTGATACACCGGTTCTACCGAGCAAATTCTTACATCTCAAGCACTTGAGTGTTGATCTTCAAGCAATGACATTTCCCCCAACCTACGACTACTATTCTTTGATATCCCTTTTTGACGCTTCTCCTTCCTTGGAGACCCTTGTCATGAACGTAAGTCACTGTCCATCTTGCAAGGATATTTAGTTACAATGATGGAACTATAATCCAACCATATTGGCCTGTCATCTTCAGGTTTTGCAGAAAAAGATGTTGCACAAATCAGTCGTGGGAGATACAACACATTTGAGGCAGATGCCAGGACACCGCCATGATAGCCTCAAAACAGTGAAGATCATTGGTTTCTCCTTTGCGAAAAGCCTAGTAGAGCTAACATGCCATATCATTGAGAATACAACGTCACTTGAGGGCCTTACATTGGACACCACAAGAGGACATCCTTCGTATAACTGTTTAACCAACAATATTGGAAAGTGCATGCTATTGCACGGGGATTTTATGGTGGAAGTTCGTAAAGGGCTCTTGGCTATCAGGACATACGTTGAGCCAAAAGTTCCTTCCAGAGTCAAGCTAAATGTTGTGGAGCCTTGCCGCCGATGCCATGATCAACCATTGATCATATGTTGAACTTCATATGCAAGTTATCATAAGTACCCTATGATTCCTGTGTAAGTTAAACTAGAACGCGAGGAACCTTGCTGCTGCTGCTACCTGGGGTATACACCCCAACCCCAATGTTTAATGTGTAACTAGTACGCTCGTGTGTTGCCATGTAAGTGGACCCCCTGCCACTCCAATGTTTCTAGGTGTAGGTGCAAGCAAAGTATAACTGGAATGGACAGAAAATTGTTGATCCATAAAAGATGTACTCCCAGTATCCAGTAAAGCCACTGCTCTTTTTCCATTGAGATAGATGACCACAGTGGGTGTGGAAGGGGAGCACCACTGATGGCTTGGGCAGAAATGCACATCACATTTTCTGTGTTGTTCCCTGTATTTTAGGTTCTTCAGTGTCAGTTTGTTGTTGGCCAGTATGATCTTCCTGCATGATATGAATATTTGGTACTAATTTGCTCTAGTGGCTTTGAACCCATTTATCACAACATCTCCAACATTCTCCCACTTTTCTAGTTTTATGAAACTTAACATATGGCAGCTCTAATTGTTTCAAAGGTTGTTGTTGTTGGACAGGCACATGAACACGAACATATCTCTAAGGCACAACTTTTGTTTGATTTCTTATAGCAGTTTGTGCAAGGGACACGGGTCTTATTTGGGGGACAAGGCTTAGTATCCCTCGTATCCAAATAAGCATCAGTCAGGTCTAACTTGGTGCTTTATGCCCTCTCTGAGTCCATTGACATAGCACCTAACAAACCAAGCTTCAGATAGTTCAGGATTTTCATCCTGGACATCAGTCATCAGTCCTTCAATTTTTTGGTATATTCTTGGTTGTCTGATTATTCTGTTTAACTATAATTGAACCTCTCTGTTAGGTCATATAATAGCCATGGGAGGAAAACCTTTTCAGAATTCAGTCCATGACAACACTTTCTCTAACAGTCCTGACCTAAAACAATATTCTTGGACTGTCTGATTATTCTGTTTAACTGTAATTGAACCTCTCTGTTAGGTCATATAATAGCCATGGGAGGAAAACCTTTTCAGAATTCAGTCCATGACAACACTTTCTCTAACAGTCCTGACCTAAAACACACGCCAGCCTCTCCTACAATATAAAGTTGGACGCGTCTAGTGGGCGGCCGGCTGCCCACTAGTGTGATCAAGCGGCCGGCCTGAAAAAGGTAAGTCCCTGTCCCCCCCGCGGTCCCGCGCTCCAGAAAAGGAAAGCGACCACCAACCCATGCGATCGAGTGGCCAGTCCCGATACGCGCAAACAGAAGGAGAGAAATGTCCTCCCCACGCTCCCACGTGGCCAGCTATACCTACCGAGCCCTCCCACGCCCGCTCGCCCCCAAGCCATCACGGTTCCTTCTTCTTCTCCACGAAAGAAGGGATCCAAGGCCCTTCTTCCTCCTCCTACACAGCCGCCATGGCAGCCCCAAAGTAGAAGAAGAACCTGTTTCAAAAAAGATCTAAGGGGAGGGTGGTCAGAGCCATACCAGGCAGCAACATCAGGGCAGGTAATTTCCCTCCCTGTGCCCCTCTTCACTTTACTCCTTCTTCTACTGCATATGTCAACCCCCTTCTCCATGGATCTAGCAGAAATCCATGGAGAAGCTGCTTCAAAAAGAGGTGGATCTGGCAAATAACCCCACCCTCCCCCCATGAGTGTCATATCTGCAACTGAAAACAAGTACCACGAATTACTGTGCAACTAATCATGGATAGGAGCCTACTATTCCCTGGTTTGTGCAACTAAACACAAGTCATTAGGTTTAGTTGCACAGCTTCCTAGTTGCACACTAAACATGGTTTGAGAGCAACTTTACTGAACATTTTTCTAACATGCATGCCAGCCAAGTCCCCCCACCTAGATGTGTTAAACAAGCCAACTAAACCAAATTCAGTGGCCAACTGAAACATGATTCTAGCCAACTCAATATGCATTGTAGCCAAAACCTAAACATGCATTGTAGCCAATGAAAAATGCATAAGTGTGCAACTGAACATGCATCCCAACCAACTGAACCTGTATTCTGGCAATTCAGCATGCATGCTAGTCAAAACTGAACATGTATCCTGAGCATGTATTCTGAGTGAACACTATAGAAAACCTGAAGTATATGTGCAATAAAAACATGTATCCTGGCCAATTGAACATGCATGGTGGCCAACTGAATATGCATCCTCGCCAACTGAAACATCTATTCTAGCCAACTGAACACATTGACTGTCCAACTGAACATGCATGCTGGCCAATTGAAAATATGCATCCTGGCCAACTGAGACATCTATTCTATCCAAAACCAAAAATCTGTAGTACGACAGCGAAAACACAAGAAACTTTTGTACATAGCTAATGAAACCACAAACCATATTAAAATAGTCATACATATATTCTTGTCCCACACATATATTCTGGTCCCAAACCTACTGCAAAGCTATAGTGTAGAAAATATGTTCAATATACTAGAAGTAAAAATAGAAACGGCAATGAAAAACATATATCTATAATCTGTCATCCCATTCTTCTTTCTTCTTCCACCTGGATTTCGTCGTCTCAATTGTGGCATCAAATTATGTCCAAATTATGTGCAGAAAAATCTAGATCATCTCCTTGCCAACAAAAAACCTGCAGATCATTGCAACAAACAAAGGAAAAAGTCAGAAAACTCTGTACAAAAAAAGACATGTTCTTGCAAACTATTTACTGCAAACTGTGCAACTAACATAACAAGGTTGTGCAAAAAAATCATACCTGTTATAATAAAAGATTCTGCTATAGAGATGTTGCTTTTCGAACTAAGATTGTCATAAAATGGTGTGCAACTATCTATTTACTAAGTTTTTAGGTTGTTTGAAACACTCTTTGATGATTAAAACCTGACATCACTTTCTTCTTTTTATATATACAGTGGATGTGTGGCAGCAGCCAGAAAAGGAAAAAAAATGCTTGATCTCAATGAGTTGCCCCCTGATCTCAATGAGCTTCCTCATGATATGGATGAGCAGCAACCCAACATACCGCAAGGAAATTGGAGAGAAAATGGGCGCTCCGTTTACTACATGCAGACAAGTTGTGGGCCTAACCCTATGGGCCATGACAATGTGGCAGGGCAGTCATCAACACGTGGTGCCCCTGTAGTGGTGTCTTTGCAGTCAGAGAGCCATACTCTTGATGACATGGGCACCGCGACAAATTTTCTTGGTCCAACCAGGACTGAGTTTGATGCTGGCGCTGTTGACGGTGCTATGCAAGGAGAAGAAGGAGAAGATGAGGCTGGTTCTCAGCCAATGGAACCCTATGTTGGTATGAGGTTTGACACCCTTCAAATTGCTAAGGATCACTACAATAGCTACGCCTTGCGGATGGGTTTCTCTGTCAAAATGAACACCTCTAGGCGGACAGGCAATGTATTGGTAAAATAGCAGTTTTGCTACAACAAGTACAAGAAGCCAAAAGCTGATGATGGAGGAGCCGAGGCACCTCCTGTCCTGGACCCTATACCAGATCCAAAACCTGTTGACACTGATGAGGAAATGGAAGATGAACCTCCAATTTTTGCTGAAGAGGAGGTCGGTCCTAGTAAGAAAAATAAGAAACGAAAACACGAGACAATAAAGCAGACTCAATGCAAAGTAAAAATGTTGGTGAAGCTGATGGATGGGCGATGGGAGGTGACGCATTTTGTTCGTGACCACAATCATCCGCTGGTGAACAAATCTTCGTTGTCCAAATACTTGAGACCCCACCAAGGCATCTCTCCTGATGAAAATGAGTTTTTGCGCATCTTGTATAACTGCAACTTGACTATAGGTGTGTTTCTGTATCCCTTACAGAATTAAGTTTCCCTCTAGGCAGTCCAGTGTGCAACTGTTATGGTACTGGTGTGCAATAAAATCCCTTAAGTGTGCAACTAGATTACCTTCACTGTGCAACTACATAATATTCCTGTGCAACTAGATTACCTTCATTGTGCAACTACATAATGTCCTGTGTGCAAAATGAAAGTGTTTTTTAAAAGGGGCAGCTGGTTGTCAATTTCCTGCAACTATCTTCTGTGCCAACACATATCGTATTATTGTGCAGCTGGATATGTGCATTCATACGACTAATAAAATGTATATTGTTTCTTTTTGTATTATGCAGGACGTATGATGCATGTAATGGCTGAGTTCTATGGATCTGAGATGATGGTGCCGTTCGGACCAAAGGCAATAACAAATCTGTGTACAAGTTTCCATAGAGATGACACAAAGGAGGGTGACCTGATTGAGACAATTGCGCACTTCAAGGATATACAAAAAACCGATCCAGACTTCTTCTATAAGGTGAAATATGATGAAGAGGACAGAGTTGTCAACATATTTTGGGTGGATGGCTCAGCTCGAAAAGATTATGCGGAGGCGTAGCACGATTGCATATCGTTTGACACCACCTACATGACCAACATGTACAATATGCCGTTCGCGCCCTTCATCGGAATAAACCGACATGGCCAGTCTTTCATGCTGGGTTGCGCATTTGTGAGGCAGGAGTTGGCATCGAGCTTTGATTGGGTCTTCCGAGCATTCCTAGAGGCTATGGATGGCAAACCTCCTGACAACTTCATAACCGATCAGGATGGTGCAATGAGGCAGTCAATACAGAGCATCTTTCCATCCACACTGCATCGTTGTTGTCGATGGCACATCATGAAAAAGGCTCAAGAAAAAGTTGGTTGGATGTTGTGCCGGAATCCAGGGCTCTCTGATGATTTCAACTACTGTGTTGACTTCAGCTTCACTATAGACAAGTTTGAGCAGAATTGGGCTGGGTTAATGATGAAGTACGAGGCTATGACACACACACACTTTGAGAAGTTGTATGAATACAGGTCAACTTGGGTGCCGTGCTACTTCAAACACAGGTTCTTCCCCTTCCTGCAGTCTACACAGCGTAGTGAGGGGTTCAATACCGCCCTAAAAAGATATGTGAACCCACACAAATCAATGCTAAACTTTGTCAAGCAATATGAAAAAATTCAGAACCACGTCCTTGCCAAGGAAGGCTAGAATGATTACAGGACTGAACACCTTGAGATTGAGCTATGGTCCAACTTAGAGAGGCAAGCTTACGAAACCTACACTAGGGACCTTTACCGCAAGTTCAGAGAAGAGTTTGTGCTGATTGGACATTATAATGCGTTCCTAGTTGGTGCTGACCTTTTTGAGCTCAGACCAAATCAGGAATTTGTTGCCAAATATGGTTCTCGAAACTACTTGGTGCAGGCAAGGGTGGAGGAGGGTTCCTATTTGTGTGAATGTCGCAAAATGGACAAGGACGACATGCTCTATTGCCACATCCTCAAGGTGTTCACCCATCTTGGAGTTGATGTCATACCGGAAAGGTACATGCTAAGATGGTGGACACCTACTGCTGTCCCTAGTGCGCCAGGGACCGACTATAAGCAACCGGATGAAATGCCCCCTGAATCAAAGAAGCAGATAAGGGAGAGAAACATGATATTCGATTTTCGGAACTGGCCAAGTTTGCAAGTGGCTCTGATGCAGCACAGGAAATTATATAAAAGCATATGCGCGGAGCACGTACTTAGATTGGCCACCTGAACAAGTCCAAGAAAAAGAAAAAAACAGCTGCTGCTATGGGGCCATCAGATGATGGCAACCCTCGAGGACCTCCTCCACCTCCATGCATCACTCAAGGCGCTCATCATCCATGTAATTACCTTCCCCAACTCCTGATCTAACTAGGTGTGTAACTTCAGTTGCACACATCATGGTGCCCAGTTGCACAGAATAGGCTGCCTAGTTGCGCACGCTGTGTTAATTCAAGCATCAAGATAACGCAACTAACTTGTTTTCCCTGTTCTGGCTATAGGTGATGGCAACCCTCGAGGACCTCCTCCACCTCCTGGCCGTACACGACATGCTCCGCCACCTCCTCCCCCGCCTGGCCCAACAAGCAGTTCCCCGTGTGCTCCTCCCAATGGACCTACATGCAGCACTCAGGGGGCTCATCGTCCAGGTAATTACCTGCCCCAACTCCCCATCTAACTAGGTGTGTAACATCAGTTGCACACATCATGGCGCCCAGTTGCACAGAACATGCTACCTAGTTGCGCACGCTATGTTAGTTCGAGCATCAAAGATAACACAACTAACTTGTTTGTCTTGTTCTGGCTATAGGTGATGGCAACCCTCAAAGGCCTCCTCCCCAGCCTGGCCCAACAAGCAGTGCCCCACGTGCTCCTCCCAATGGACCTACAAGCAGTACTCAGGGGGCTCATCACCCAGGTAAATACCTTCCCCAACTCCCAACAAAACTAGGTGTGTGACTTCAGTTGCACACATCATAGTGCCCAGTTGCACAGAACATGCTACCTAGTTGTGTGTGCTATGTTAGTTTGAGCATCAAGATAAAAAACTAGCTTGCTTTTCCTGTTCTTCCCATAGGTGATTACAATCCAAGTACCATGACGGGCCGTGCTACTACAGGTGTTTTTTTCAACTTAACTTGGACACAGAAACCAGTTAGTTTCACAACATGGGCTGTGTGGTTGCAGAGAACATCAATGTTGGTTGCACAACAAAAAAAATACTAAACTTTTTATATGATTATTACACAGGTGATCGTGATGGTCCTACTACCCCGTTAGAGGCTGCATTCCCTGCACAAGCTTCTGATGATTTTGTGCCCAGGGATCCTCCAAGGTCTACTACAAAGGGTAGGGCAAAGAGTCGACGGTACAAATCGGTGCTGGAGCTACACCCAAAGAAGAAAAACAAATGCAGCCAGTGCCAATATACAGAGCACACTACTAGTGTGTGTCCACTCAGACTGATGTGATTCTCTTTCATCGTTTGTAACTTTGGGACAAAAAAAGGAAAAGAATGATGTTTTTTGAGCAATGTTGGGACCAAGTGGACACATTCAGCATCTATGATTTCTCTTATCTAATTTATGCTCCTTGAATTAGTTCATGCACTGTGTAAAAAAGGTTGCTATTTGTGCCTTTGTTGGCAACTGGTTAAATATTTAGTTGTTGAACAATTGTATGTCCAGTGCTCCTAATGTGTCAACAAAAGCGATGATATTGAGTTGCAAATGGAATTACTACTAGTGTACAACAACAAAATCTGCTCAAAAATTGTGCAAACCAGCAACTTCCTCCATGGGGCAGAGAAAGAAAAAGAGTACTGACCTAGTCCCTGTCGTATCTGAGCAACTTCCTCCATGGAGCGGAGTTGTGCGGGCTGGTGACCCAATCATATGCCAACTTCTTCCTGATGTTGAGTACTTCCTTGGGGTCGTAGTTGGGTAGTTGGCTACCGTTCCAGTCAGTGGCGTTAAGCAGTGCGAACAGCCCACACTCATTGCTGCATGTGGGCAAAAAAAGAAAATTTGTCACAGAAAATTAGAACCAAAATAAAGATAATGCACTCCATGCAACTGTGCAACTGCTTATGTGCCACTGTGCAACTACCGATGTTCCACTGTGCAACTACTTATGTGGCACTGTGCAACTGCTTGTGTGGCACTGTGCAACTACTTATGTGCCACTGTGCAACTGACTAGATAATCCATGAGAAACTCATAAAAAATGAAAAACGGATTGCAGAGTAGTACCGTGTCTTAAAAATCTAAATATTGCACAATTAGAAAAATTTAAAAAGTACAAATTGATGGTAAGACATTGAGAAGAATGCCATGCTTAGTGTCTTACTTGCCGAGCTGCTTGGGTACGTCAATGTCAATAATCTGGAAGTGCTCGATGCTGAACTTTGGGTAATGTTTCCTCCATAGCTGGCGTACTACCCCCGCGATGGTAGAGGTGGTGGTCATCAACTCAATGTTGTCCAGCGTCCTGCTTGAATCAAGAACTTCGAAGCGTCCATCCCCCAAGTTGATATTGAAGACCCAATAATGCCTCCCTCCCTCCTTATTAGTTACATCAACGCACTCGAGCACTGGCAGCATGACCTGCAAGCATGAACGATTTTAGACACAGATGCACGCTATAGCTAAGAAAAATAGTAAAAAGACTTGGTGAAGTTAAAATAGGTTGCAACAAAGTATTTGCGAACTAACAGATGTGTCATGTGCAACTGAACATGTTATGGGTGCCAACAAAAGAGAAGCATCATGTGGGCACATCACTCACCAAGTCTTGCTTGTCGAGACGGTTCTTGTAATCAAACTTCTTATTTATCTCATTCACATTGTGGACCCCTTGCTGTAAATTGGTCTGCAGAGATTATAAGCATGCCTCAAACTCCTTACTAGATGAAAGGACTCCCTGAATTGGTAAACAAAAGCACTACAGAAAAAGAAGAGGGGAAAAAGGTTTTGAAAAAACTTACAGAAAACCTCAGTGGCATAACGACCTTCTTTGACCCTTCTGGTAAGTTATCCATGATGTATAAGATTCCAGTCTCAATAACAATTCTTGACAGCCATTGAATCGGCTTCATGGAATCAACTAACTCCTTTAAAGAAATGCAGAAAGCACCATACCTGATAATCTCAGGGCTGAATTTTTTTAAAGAAATAAAAAGATAAGTTAGCTCGAAGGGTCACAACAACAACAAAAATGTGTATGAAATTAAAAGCGAAACAATGTGCAACTAAAAGACCTGTTCTGTGCGACATGCTATGCTTTCTGTGCAACTAAGTGGCTGGTTGTGTGAAACTCAAAAAGATATGTATGTAGGCTGTGGGGAGTCGGTTTACCTGGTAAGCTCATCATTTTCTCCTGGGTGATGCCTGACCCAATACGTGAGGGCAGTGTAAAGCTTGTTGCTGCCTCATTGGAGCCGAACGTCTTCTTCTTGTTGTAGTTAGTGAATGGAGACCTTTGAGATGCTGCATGCCTTATTACCTTCCTCTGTCTTCGTGCAACAGGTGGTCCTGAAGAACTACTCATGCCAACTTCTAGTTCTGCGCATATCGGGGTGTGGCAATTGTCTAGTGATCCAACATCTAGCTCTTGAGCTATTGCCTTGCCAGCATCAGCAGCAACACATCCTTCATTCACAGCTAATGGGTCCAACTCACCCTCATCTATGGCAACCGCACCGGCTTACGCTGTTTTTGCTGCTGGAGCAGGTGCTGGAGCATCACCATCTATGCCGAGGTCAAAAGATGGTGCATCACAGAACCTGTCACCATGAAAGCTATAAGAGTTTGATCTTCATATTGGTTCAAGGCCCAGGGCATCTCCTTGTGGTGCATACATGGGTGCATCATTCACTGACTTGGTTCGCAATAGTGTTGTAGTTGGCGGCCTTGGAGGCTTGCACCTACTTATAATGTTGAAGACATCCTATTGTGTTAATGAGTGCTGAAAGTCAGCTCTTGGTGATGCAGGCTTGCTTGGCTGCTGTCTGCTAGCTCTTGGGGACGGCACTTTGGTAGTTTGATCACCTCCTTTCGTCTTTGGCATTGTAGTATCTATATGAGTTGGCACCTTGGGGCTTGCAGTTGCAGTGGTGCCTTCCTGAGCAGCAGTGGTGGTTTTGAGTGTGAATACGTTGCTAATTGACACATCAGTTGGCACACTAGTATCTATAGTTGGTATCTTTCCAGTCTGAGTTGGCAGCAACCTAGCACAACTTGGCACCCCTGCATCAATGGCTGCGGCATGCAGTTCTGTCTCATCTCTGAACCCCACACCTTTTGTGCCATGTTCCCCCTTTGTGCCTTTTGCAAACTTGACAATCTTTTTCTGCTTAGATGGTTTAGGTGGGACCGCTGAAAGAGGAGTCTTCCCCTTAATCTGTTGAACTCCTGTGATGGTGGTTGGCTCTCTACTCAGTACAGTTGGCATATTAGTTTGAACCACTGCTTCCTTGACCACATTTATTTCAGCATCTACACTCACCATCTTCTCCTTGGTTTGAGGCAACTGCAGATTCTTCTTCATTGAAACTGCTTTGCGCTTCTGGACCACGTGAGGGTTTGAAACAGATGCTACGTTGCTCTTGCTGGAGCTTAGATCTGGAAGCTGCTTCAAATATTCCTTGCATTTTTTCTTTGAATGAACCCAGTCAAGACCCTTTCCTGCTTCCTCCATGTCAATTTGATACTTTTCAGTGTCACTTGATAAGAACATTGCCGGTGTCAAAACCGGCGGATCTCGGGTAGGGGGTCCCGAACTGTGCGTCTAAGGCGGATGGTAACAGGAGGCAGGGAACACGATGTTTTACCCAGGTTCGGGCCCTCTTGATGGAGGTAAAACCCTACGTCCTGCTTGATTAATATTGATGATATGGGTAGTACAAGAGTAGATCTACCATGAGATCGGAGACGCTAAACCCTAGAAGCTAGCCTATGGTATGATTGTATGTTGTCCTACGAACTAAAACCCTCCGGTTTATATAGACACCGAAGAGGGCTAGATTTACACAAGGTCGGTTACAAAGGAGGAGATATACATATCCGTATTGCCTAGCTTGCCTTCCACGCCAAGTAGAGTCCCATCCGGACACGAGACGAAGTCTTCAGTCTTGTATCTTCATAGTCCAATAGTCCGGCCAAAGGATATAGTCCGGCTGTCCGGAGACCCCCTAATCCAGGACTCCCTCAGTAGCCCCCGAACCAGGCTTCAATGATGATGAGTCCGGCACGCAGTGTTGTCTTCGGCATTGCAAGGCGGGTTCTTCTCCAACTTTCTAGTGTTTGTAAGTAGTGTCTGGCTCCATAAATGTTGAACCACTTGGCTTCTGTGCCCAATAAGGGCTATCTCCCACGCGTCGAATGAATACAAGGCGCTAGGGCATTTTTACATTCGCCCCCCTTGCCAGATAAATAAATTGTCTATTAATGGGATGGGGATTCTTAGGTCCAATCCATATCATCCTCCCCCAGTGAGAATTCATCAGAGTGTGCTTCGGAAAGATCCATTCCAGCATGGCCGACCTCCGCAGCTCCTCCTCCAGCCCCCGTAGCCCTAAGACCGGCGATTGGGAGAGGTGTTCAGTCCCGCACAGTCGATTAGTCGAGCTGCAGACTAAGGGATTTCTCCCTCCGGCGTACATGGTGCCCGTTCGAGCCGGGCTCGCCACCTACAATGGCGGGGGGCAAGCGGAGAACTTTCCCTGTCCCTCCATGGGGGAACGGGTTTACCTTGTTCCTTACTTACTAAGGGGACTCGGATTTCCAATTCATCCATTCCTCCGCGGGCTCCTGGAGTTCTACGGCCTCCAACTACACAATCTCACCCCTGCCTCCATCCTACACATCGCCGGCTATGTTGCTCTCTGTGAGTTGTTCCTAGGCTGCGAGGCTCATTTCGAGCTGTGGAAAAGGCTATTTTGCCTTGTCCCTCGCACACAGAGGGAATCACTTTATCAAGTGGGCGGAGCCGAAGTATGGCGCATCGCCGATATCGGATATTTGTCCGGTACCCCGAAGAAGCCGTCCGAAGACTGTCCTTCAGAATGGTTTTATATGGAGGACGTCCCCCTTCCGGACCCTGTTCGGCGGGGTCTACCCGAGTTCAACAATGCTCCTCAGAAGAAGCACCGAAGTTGGCGCCCACGGAGCCCCCAGGCGGAAGACAATAGAGAAGTCCTCTATCTGATGAACCGGATCAAAGCACTAGCTCGATCCGGATTGACAATAATCGAAGTTATGTCGATTTGCATAATGCGGGGAGTGCAACCACTCCAATATCGTGGGCACCCCTTGTGGTGTTATAACGGGGCGGATGACGCCACCCGCTGCGGGCGTAAGGGTCCGGACAATGTTGCCGCTCTAGCGAAGATTCTGTCCGAACTGTTCAAGGGCGAGGAAGAGGAGTTCACCCGCATCAAGCCACGGGATGGATTCTCTATGTACAATCCTCCAAGCTGGGAAGTTATATTTCCCTGCTCCCATTTTTCCCGCATTCTTAGTCGTAAGTATTCTCCTGGCCACCTTGCGGCAGGAACTGCGAAAAGCCATAAAGGAGGTCAGCAGCCCTTCTCCACAACCAGAGGAACCTAACCGGGCCATCGATTCCGGACTCGAAGAAGATCCGGTTATCTCCGTGGAACTGATAGACCGATAGTTCTATCAGTTAAGCTGCAACGATGCCCCGGTGGCCATTACGGCCGACTATCCCGGACTGCTCCTTGCATCGCAGGTAACAAAAATCAAAAAGTCCCAACTCCAAAACTAGGATCCCCTTTTAGGCACTTCACCCACCATATACACATGGCATCTTTTACAGGGAAGGCATTCGGGATGCCTTGCCGAACCCGCGGCAACTCGCCAACAAGAGGTGCCGAGGCCGGGTAGGCCAAAAAGGAAGGCGGTCAGGACGCAGACGCCGGCGCAAAGGTATAGGAAAAACCCCGCTCTGTGGTTGTCGACTTTCTCAAAATGTAATGACGCCCGCGTTTCTTTAACAGAAAGAACGCTCGTCGGAATATGTCTGGCGATGCTGCCAATCAAGCTTCCACCAGTCGGGCGCCAGGACCGGACATAGAGGCGGAAGGCGATATGGGGCAGGCACCGGATAATCCCCCGATAGAGGATGCAGATAGATTGTCCGCTACAAACTCAGAAGTGGAAAGCGCCATGAATCATAGGCGCCGCCAGGCCGTACTCCGTGACGCTTGTTTCTCACCAGAGGCGTTCGACACCTTCAATTTTGGAGAGGCGTACCTCCGTGCTGCTCAAGATGGTCTAGCCAGAGCCACGGATCAGTATGTAAAGGATGTACGGGTGAGTAAATCTGACGATTTATATGTATCAGTAGCCCCTGAGACTTGAAACAGTTAGCATAACCGATTTAAGGATCATCTATAATGTGCAGGTTCTTACAGAGAAGAATACTAGGCTGTCCCAGGAGCTGGAGGAATGCAAGACCCAACTGGGGGCCGCTCTTGCCGCATTGCAGGAACAGAAAAAGCCTCCCGCTGGTAACATTTACTTTAAAGAATGGTGGTTACCATATAGTGTGCGGCGTGTCTGCAGATCTAACAATTGATTTTGGAGATGAGTCCGGAGAAAGTCCGGGGGACCAACATGTTATGCGACAGCTAGAGGCTGGCAAACGCGTGCTGAGTAAGGTTATGCTAGAGAAAAACAGTCTCCAAGATGCCAATGTTAAGTTGAGCATTGAACTAAAAGACGTTCGGGGCCAGCTTGCGGACTCCGAGAAGGAGAATAAGCGGCTTTGGCGCGACATTTTAGTAAGTGCTTGAACGAATCCTGCTAAAGGAGTTCGGCGAAGAAGTCGACTAACAGCGTTATGTCTGTAGGTATGCTGACGGGTCGTCCCGTGGAGGAAATGCTCGGGTCTGCGGGTGATCTTCTGTCCGAGCTGTCACATCTGCACGAACAAGTTCGGCTGGTGATGCAGGGCGTTGCCTAGGCCTTGTGGCCGTCCGTCTCCCTGCCAGAAGGCGTTGCAGAGCTTGCAGAGAAGCTGAAAGGAGCACGACGGCGCTTCCGTTTATGGAAGATATCAGCCTGCTGACAGGGTGCCAGAGAAGCCTGGGCCATGGTGAAGACACGGTATACCAAGGCAGACCCGAATCACATGGCCGAGGTGAGACCTGTGGGGCCTGACGGAAAAGAGATCCCCGTTAGCTTAGTTTATGGGCAAGTAGAATTAGCCACAAAGTATTCTCAACAGGATTGTAAGCTGGACCGCCTGTTGGATGGTATAGAGGAGGAATTTAGTCAATCCGCATGACTATGTAATTAATGTGACATGTATAATGCCTTCTAGCCGGATTGTAGTTCATTTGTCGTTGCGGACCTTTTCGCTTCAACCTCCGGGCCCGATAGTCCGGAGTGAATCCAAATACCCGCTCAGTTATATAAAACCGGGGTATGCGTGGAGACCGGGCGTAGGGGTCATTAGTGCTTTATCAGACAAGTGCCCAACTAGTTATGTTATATTACATGGGTAGTAAGAAACATCTTCCAGGGAGAATAGTTCCGTTAAGGGTTCCTTTCCCTGGGTAAGCATGCCCTAAAGTGCATGTCCGGACTGCGATAAGAAACGCAGAGAAAGCATCTGGGGGGCAGATATGGACAATAAATAAAAATCATCTTTTGTTCACCGACCAAATATTCCCTTAAGAATGCTAGCCTTCGGCTTCACCCAGTCTGAGGTACACATCCGGCTGACCCGGCAGTAATAATCGCAGAGGTGCTCCCCTTATGCCCTAGCCAAATTAACGGGAACGTAGGGCATAAATACAAGAGCCAGGCAACCCAGCTTGGCCAAAACTTAAGTCATATTGATGCATATAATGGTGAAAAAGGTACATGCGGAAGTAGAACACATGTGTTGGGCATGAAGCCCGGATAAATAATTTAAGCTTCTGTGAAGGAAGCCCCCAGGTATGTAGAGTGCGGCTAGCGCATATAGAGTCCGGTGCTGGGCGTAGAATCTTTGGAGCCTGGCCGCGTTCCATGGGTTCGGCTCGAGTCGACTAGTCGATGCATCCCGCAGTCGGTAAGCTCCACCGGTCAGAACTTGGTCAATAATGAAGGGACCTTCCCATTTCGGCTCGAGCTTGTTCTTTTTCTTATCCGACAGGCGTAGAACTAGTTCGCTAACGTTATAAGTTTTGGCCCGTACTTCTCTGCTTTGGTATCCGCGAGCCTGTTGCTGGTAAAATGCGGAACGGGCTTTGGCTACGTCGCGCTCCTCCTCCAAGGTGTCCAGATTGTCCTGCCGATCGAGCTCGGCTTCTCTTTCTTTGTACATGCGCACTCTAGGCGAGTCATGAATTATGTCACAGGGCAAGACTGCCTCTTCGTCGTACACCATAAAGAAGGGTGTATATCCGGTACTATGATTCGGCGTGGTCCACAGCCCCCAGAGTATGGAGTCAAGCTCCTCTACCCAGTGTGTGTTAGACTCCGTTAAGGAACGCACTAATCTAGGTTTAATGCCACTCATTATAAGACCGTTTGCTCGCTCGACTTGACCGTTGGTTTGTGGGTGATAGACTGAGGCATAATCGAGCTTGATGCCCATTTTGCTGCACCAGAGTTTTACCTCGTCATCCGTGAAGTTCGTGCCATTATCAATGATGATGCTGTGGGGGACGCCATAACGGTGTACAACCCCGGATATGAAATCTATCACCGGTCCGGATTCAGCTGTTTTAACCGATTTGGCCTCTATCCATTTGGTGAATTTATCCACCATGACCAATAAGTATTTTTTTCTTGTGGGTTCCCCCTTTAAGGGGTCCAACCATGTCAAGCCCCCAGACCGCAAAGGGCCATGTAATGGGGATTGTTTGGAGGGCGGTGGGTGGCATGTGGCTTCGATTTGCAAAGAGGTGGCAACCGGCGCAACGTTGGACCAAGTCATGTGCGTCTGCCGGGGCCGTTGGCCAATAGAATCCTGTACGGAAGGCTTTGCTTACAAGAGCCCGGGCTGCAGCGTGATGACCGCCGAGTCCGGCGTGAATTTCTGCCAGAAGATTCTGCCCTTCCTCTTCGGAGATGCACCTTTGAAGGACTCCGGTAGTGTTGTTCTTGTACGATTCTCCCTCATGGACCCTATAGGCCTTGGATCGCCGCACTATGCAGTGTGCCTCATTTTGGTCCTTCGGAAGTTCCTATCTAGTTAGGTAGGCCAGGAATGGTTCTGTCCACGGGGCAATAATGGCCATTATTTCATGGGCTGAAGGTGTTATTTCATGGTCAGAGAGTTCGGTATCAGGTATATTGGCCGGGTCCGAACTGTTGTTACCGGTGTCCCCTTCCCATGCTACGGATGGCTTGAAGAGTCTTTCCAGAAATATGTTGGGGGTGACCGCGTCGCATTTTGCGCTGATGTAGGCGAGGATATCCGCCGCCTGATTTTTTTCCCGAGCCACATGGTGAAATTTGAGTCCCTCGAACCGAGCTGACATTTTTAGGACGGCATTTTGATAGGCCGCCATTTTCAGATCCTTGGCGTCGAAATCTCCGTTTATTTGGGATATTGCGAGGTTTGAATCCCCACGCACCTCCAGGTGTTGAATGCCCATGGAGACTACCATCCGAAGACCATGCAACAGAGCTTCGTATTCGGCTGCATTGTTGGAATCTGTATACAATATTTGTAGTATGTACCGAACGGTATCCCCGGTTGGGGACGTCTGGACGATTCCAACCCCTAGACCGGCCAGCATTTTAGAACCGTCGAAGTGCATGATCCAATTGGAGTATGCGCCGTACTCTTTAGGGAGTTTGGCCTCCGTCCATTCGGCGACAAAGTCGGCCAGTACTTACGATTTAATGGCTCGACGAGGTTTGTATGTTATGTCGAATGGGACGAGCTCAATGGCCCATTTGGCAATACGAACCATAGCGTCGCGGTTGTTGATAATATCATTAAGTGGCACTTTCGAGGCTACTGTAATCGAACACTCTTGAAAGTAGTGTCGCAGTTTCCGTGATGCCATGAATACCGCATATGCTATTTTTTGGTAATGCAGGTACCGTGATTTGCATGGAGTGAGGACAGTGGATACATAGTATACCGGCCTTTGAAGAGGGAATTTGTGTCCGTCCGCTTCCTGTTCAACAACGAGCACCGCGCTTACAACTTGATGAGTTGCCGCAATGTACAACATCGTTGGTTCACCGATGTTTGGTGCGGCCAGGATCAGGTTGGTTGCCAGAATGGCCTTTATTTCTTCCAATCCGGCTGTGGCCGCGTCCATCCACTCGAAGTGTTCGGTGCGCCGAAGGAGGCGATAAATGGGTAAAGCCTTTTCTCCCAAGCGGGAGATAAAGCGGCTTAGAGCCGCCACACATCCAACTAGCTTCTGGATTTGTTTGAGGTCTGTTGGGGTAGCCAACTATGACAATGCTCGGATTTTGGCCGGATTAGCTTCAATACCTCTACTGGAGACAATGAATCCCAAGAGCTTTCCGGCTGGTATGCCGAAAACGCATTTTTCCGGATTGAGCTTGATGTCATATGTTCGGAGGTTGTCGAATGTGAGCCTCAAGTCATCTATCAAAGAGTCGACGTGTTTGGTTTTGACGACCACATCGTCTATGTATGCCTCTACTATTTTGCCGATTTGTTTCTCCAGACATGTCTGAATCATGCGTTGATATGTTGCGCCGGCGTTTTTGAGCCCAAAAGGCATTGTGTTAAAACAGAAGGGACCGTATGGTGTGATGAATGCCGTTGCAGCTTGGTCGGACTCCGCCATCTTGATTTGGTGGTAACCGGAGTATGCGTCGAGGAAACACAATGACTCGTGTCCTGCAGTAGCATCAATGATTTGATCGATGCGTGGGAGGGGGAAGGGATCCTTTGGGCATGCTTTATTGAGGTCTTTGAAGTCGACACAAAGGCGCCAGGATTTTTCCTTCTTTGGTACCATCACCAGGTTTGCTAGCCAGTCCGAGTGTTTTATTTCTTTGATGAATCTGGCCTCCAATAACTTGGGTAGTTCCTTTCCCATGGCCCGTCTCTTAGGTTCGGAGAAACGCCGAAGAGCTTGCTTGACCGGCTTGAATCCCTTTAGGATATTGAGGCTATGCTCGGCCAGCCTGCATGGGATTCCTGGCATGTCTGAGGGATGCCAGGCGAATATGTCCCAGTTCCCGCGCAGGAACTCTCGTAGTGCGGCGTCCACAGTGGGGCTTAGCTGTGCCTCGATGGAGGCTGTTTTTGTAGGGTCCAATGGGTGGACTTGGAATTTGACTATTTCATCCGCTGGTTTAAAAGAGGTGGACTTGGATCTCTTGTCGAGTATCACGTCGTCCCTGTCCACTGTGGAGTGTAGTGTAGTTAATTCCTCGGCTGAGAGGGCTTCGGATAATGCCTCGAGGGCCAATGCGGCTGTTTTGTTTTCGGTGCGGAGTGCTGTGTCCGGATCGCTGGCGAGAGTGATGATTCCATTGGGCCCGGGCATTTTGAGCTTCATGTACCTGTAATGGGGTACGGCTTGGAAGATTGTGAATGCCTCCCGTCCTAAAAGAGCGTGATAACCACTGCTGAACGGGGCCACTTGGAATGTAATTTCTTTGGACCTGTAATTATCCACGTGCCGAATACCACATCTAGTGTGATTTTCCCAGCACAGCATGCTTCCCGACTAGGGATGATTCCTCTAAAGGTTGTGCTACTTTGCTCAATGCGGCTCCAGTCTATTTCCATCTTTTGAAGAGTTTCCTCATAGATGAGGTTTAATCCGCCGCCGCCGTCCATGAGTACCTTGGTGAGTCGAAAGCCGTCCACGATTGGACTGCAGACCAGTGCGGCTGGTGCTCAGGTTGTTCGGAATTTAGGTTCGTCACTGGCATTGAAGGTAATAGCCGTGTCACTCCATGGATTTATTGCTGCTATGTGGCAGATTTCGGCCATGTTGCGGAGTGTTCGCTTGCGTCTATTATTCGACGCGAAGGTCTCAAAGACCGTTAACACCGTATTGTTGTCCACGGGATGGTGCTCTGCGGTATTTGGGAGAAGTAGATCCTCACCACTTTTGGCCACCTGCCGGAGTATCCAACATGCTCTAAGGCTGTGCGTTGGTATTGTATCCGCTGTACTATGAATGTTGCAGGGTCCATTGAGCCATCTCTCCAGTACGGTTCCTTGCCCCATAGAGGGTTTTTGCTTTTTGGTAGTTAACCCGGGTGTATTGTGATAATGCACCCTTTTATTTCGGACTGGGTTGTGTTCAGGGACGGATTATCCCAAAAGTTTGTTTCGGTTTTCCAGGCACTTTCCATCACACAGTACTTTCGTACCATGGACGCCAAGTCAGCAAAGCGTGTTATCTCACGGCGATATATGGCGTTAAGGATTCCCTTGTCCGTGCAATTATTGCGGAAAAATAAGATTGCGTCTTCCTCGCAACAGTCCTTAACCTTGTTCATTGCAAGGAGGAATCTGGCCCAGTAGTGATGTACTGTTTCCTAGGGCTCTTGCCTGATATGGGAAAGGTCGCTTGTGTTTGGGTGGGTGGGTGGAATTGAATCCAAACCCCTACCCGATCTGGGATCCAGGGGCCGAGGAGTTTCTAGTTTTGGAAGTTCCGGTTCTGGGATGTTACCCACTAATCCTGGTCCACTGCCTGACTCTAAGTTCAGGGCTTGGATGTTGTCCTCCCGCGAATGGGCGTCCGGCTCAAAGAGCTCGGGAATCCGGACATATTTGGTCCTCGGGATAGAGGAAAGATCGCCGCATTGTTCCTCCACCACTGCAATATGATGGGTGACCAGTGGAGAATTAATCTCCCTTTGATCGGGTTTAAGCCCAATCCGATCATAGTCCATAGCGACTCCCAAGGCGGCGATGCGATCCAAGAGCTCGTTTAAGGAGGAGAGCTCCATTGGATCCATCTGTTCGGTGAGTGCCGATTTGACATGGAGGCTGTTTTCGATGACTCGAGAATTCATCGTCGGCGCGGCAACCGAACAGGCAGTCAATGAACCCGCCTAGCCGAAGAGTTTGGCCGACAGCCAAAGCTCCCCCAATAGTAGTACCGTCTTTAAAGACAAGATGAGACATCCTTCCTTCTGGCGACGGCATAGAGGAACTCTCAATGAAAGCACCAATGTCGGTGTCAAAACCGCCGGATCTCGGGTAGGGGGTCCCGAACTGTGCGTCTAAGGCGGATGGTAACAGGAGGCAGGGAACACGATGTTTTACCTAGGTTCGGGCCCTCTTGATGGAGGTAAAACCCTACGTCCTGCTTGATTAATATTGATGATATGGGTAGTACAAGAGAAGATCTACCACGAGATCGGAGAGGCTAAACCCTAGAAGCTAGCCTATGGTATGATTGTATGTTGTCCTACGGACTAAAACCCTCTGGTTTATATAGACACCGGAGAGGGCTAGGTTTACACAAGGTCGGTTACAAAGGAGGAGATATACATATCCGTATTGCCTAGCTTGCCTTCCACGCCAAGTAGAGTCCCATCCGGACACGAGACGAAGTCTTCAACTTTGTATCTTCATAGTCCAACAGTCCGGCCAAAGGATATAGTATGGCTGTCCGGAGACCCCCTAATCCAAGACTCCCTCAAACATGCTCTGATCAATGGCAAAGTCGATCTTCTCACACATCTCTTTGTCGCTAAAATTTGGCATGGGAAAGGTGGTTGGCAAAGCTGGCTTCAAGTCGCAGAGCTTGAACATATCAATGCTGCCCTGAGACTCTGCTTCGTCATTTTTCTTTGACTTCGGCAAATCCTTGTCTTTCCAGCAAGTTTTGTCAATCAACATCTGTAGTGTGCTCCTACTGCTCAGTGAATTGCTGCTGTTGGCAGGGGTGGCAGAGCTCCTAGTCCTCCTGGATGTGTTGCCGCCCGTACCACCAGAACCAGGGGCGTTGTCATCATCATCATCGCTGCTGTCTCTTCCTCCATTGGATCCCCCTTGATCATCACCATCCTCGTCTTCTTCATCGTCATCTTCTTCCCCCTGGCTGCCATCAACTGCTGCACCTTTGCCTTCTTCCCCCTGACTGCCATCAACTGCTGCACCTTTGTCCCCGTCCCCCTCTTTGGCCTCATCTTCTTCTTCCTTCTCCTCTGCCTCACTATCTTCTTCCTTGTCCTCCTCCTCTCCTTTGTCCTCTTCTTATTTGTCCTCCTCTTCCTCCTTATCCTCCTCCTCCTCCTCCTCCTCCTCTGCATCTTCTTCTTTGTCATCCTCCTCCTTGTCCTCCTCCTCTGATTCATCCGCATCTGTGTCCTCGTCATCGTCAACATCTATCGCTGCTTCCATTTCCTCATCTTCTTCTCACTCCTCCTCAACAAACTCTTCTTCTTCTTGTATAGTTGAACCCCGTCTCTTTCTTTTTGGAGCACGGCATGCCATCCCGGTTCCCATTGATGGCCGCTGTACGTAGGGATCAATATCCGGCTCCTCGTCATCGATCTTGGCAACTGCTTCAATGAAGGTGCCAACCTGTTCAGTCACAGCCTTGCACATGTCATTAACCACTTTGGCAATCTTTGCCTTTTTCTGCATCAACACAAAAAAAAGATTCAGTACTGATTCAGTTAGAAAAAAAATAAAAAGTAAAGATGTCTGTAAATGACCATGATGTGTTAAGCAACCCGACTAAGACACATTTTCTGGCCAACCAAAAACATGATTCTATCCAACTACACATGCATTGTGGCCAAAACTTAAACATGCATTCTGCCAAGTTGATGTCATTGCTTGCAAATGAACACATTGACTGTCGAAAGAACATGTGCAGCTACAAAAGATTATATGTGCAACTGAACATACATCCCAGCAAACTAAATCCTGTATTCTCGCAACTAAAAAGGCATATATTGTTGGGGAACGTAGTAATTTCAAAAAAAATCCTACGCACACACAAGATCATGGTGACGTATAGCAACGAGAGGTGAGAGTGTCGTCCATGTACCCTCGTAGACCGTTAAGCAGAAGTGTTATAACAACGCGGTTGATGTAGTCGTACGTCTTTACGATCGACCGATCCTCGGCACCGAAAGTACGGCACCTCCGCGTTCAGCACACGTTCAGCTCGGTGACGTCCCACGAACTCATGATCCAGTAGAGCTCGAGGGAGAGTTTCGTCAGCACGACAGCGTGGTGACGATGTTGATGAAGCTATCGATGCAGGGCTTCGCCTAAGCACCGCTACGATATAACCGAGGTGGATTATGGTGGAGGGGGCATCGCACACGGCTAAGAGATCAACAGATCAAATTTTGTGTCTTTGGGGTGCCCCCTGCCCCCGTATATAAGGGGGGGGGGAGGAGGAGAGGTCCGGCCAAGGGAGAGGCGTGCCCAAGTGGGGGCAATACTACTCCAAGTAGGTTTGCCCCCCTTTCCTATTCCAAGAAGGAGAAGGGGGAAGGAGGAGGTGGAGAGAAGGAAGGAGATGGGGGCCGCCGCCCCTTCCCCTTGTCCACTTCGGATTGGGGCAAGGGGGGCCGCGCGCCACCTCCTGGCCGTCCTCTCTCTTCTCCACTAAGGCCCATAAGGCCGAATAGCTTCCGGGGGGGGGGGGGTCCGGTACTCCGGTATATGTCCGAAACCTCCCGGAACCCTTCTGATGTCCGAACATAGTCATCCAATATATCGATCTTTACGTCTCGACCATTTCGAGACTCCTCGTCATGTCCGTGATCATATCCAGGACTCCGAACTACCTTTGGTACATCAAAACACAAAAACTCATAATACTGATCGTCACAGAACTTTAAGCGTGCGGACCCTACGGGTTCGAGAACTATGCAGACATGACCGAGACACGTCTCCGGTTAATAACCAGCGGAACCTGGATGCTCATATTGGTTCCTACATATTCTACGAAGATCTTTATCGGTCAAACCACATAACAATATACGTTGTTCCCTTTGTCATCGATATGTTACTTGCCCGAGATTCGATCGTCGGTATCTCAATACCTAGCTCAATCTCGTTACCGGGTCTCTTTACTCATTCTGTAATGCATCATCCCGCAACTAACTCATTAGTTGCATTGCTTGCAAGGCTTATAGTGACGTGCATTACCGAGAGGGCCCAGAGATACGTCTCCGACAATCTGAGTGACAAATCCTAGTCTCGATCTATGCTAACTCAACAAGTACGATTGGAGACACCTGTAGAGCACCTTTATAATCACCAAGTTACGTTGTGACGTTTGGTAGCACACAAAGTGTTCCTTCGGTAATCAGGAGTTGCATAATGTCATAGTCATAGGAACATGTATCAGTCATGAAGAAAGCAATAGCAGTAAACTAAACGATCATGTGCTAAGCTAACGGAATGGGTCATGTCAATCACATCATTCTCTAATGATGTGATCCCGTTAATCATACGGCAACTCATGTCTATGGTTAGGAAAAATAACTATCATTGATTCACCGAGCTAGTTAAGTAGATGCATACTACTGACAATCTGTTTGTCTATGTATTCACACATGTAGTATGTTTCCGGTTAATACAATTCTAGCATGAATAATAAACATTTATCATGAACTAAGGAAATAAATAATAACTTTTTATTGCCTCTAGGGCATATTTCCTTCAGTCTCCCACTTGCACTAGAGTCAATAATCTAGATTACACAGTAATGATTCTAACACCCATGGTGCCTTGGTACTGATCATGTTTTGCTCGTGAGAGAGGCTTAGTCAATGGGTCTGCAACATTCACATCCGTATGTATCTTGCAAATCTCTATGTCTCCCACCTGGACTTGATCGCGGATGGAATTGAAGCGTCTCTTGATGTGTTTGGTTCTCTTGTAAAATTTGGATTCCTTTGCCAAGGCAATTGCACTAGTATTTTCACAAAAGATTTTCATTGGATCCGACGCACTAGGTATAACACCTAGATCGGATATGAACTCCTTCATCCAGACTCCCTCATTTGCTGCTTCCGAAGCAGCTATGTACTCCACTTCACACGTAGATCCTACCACAACGCTTTGTTTAGAACTGCTCCAACTGATAGCTCCACCGTTCAATATAAACACATATGTGGTTTGCGATTTAGAATCATTTGGATCAGTGTCAAATCTTGCATCGACGTAACCATTTACGACAAGCTCTTTATCACCTCCATAAACGAGAAACATATCCTTAGTCCTTTTCAGGTATTTCAGGATGTTCTTGACCGCTGTCCAGTGATCCACTCCTGGATTACTTTGGTACCTCCCTGCTAAACTAATAGCAAGGCACACATCAGGCCTGGTACACAACATTGCATACATGATAGAGCCTATGACTGAAGCATAGGGAACACTTTTCATTTTCTCTCTATCTTCTGCAGTGGTCGGGCATTGAGTCTTACTCAACTTCACACCTTGTAACACAGGCAAGAACCCTTTCTTAGCTTGATCGGTTTTGAACTTCTTCAAAACTTTATCAAGGTATGTGCTTTGTGAAAGTCCAATTAAGCGTCTTGATCCATCTCTATAAATCTTGATGCCCAATATATAAGCAACTTCACTAAGGTCTTTCATTGAAAAACTCTTATTCAAGTATCCTTTTATGCTATACAGAAATTCTATATCATTTCCAATCAACAATATGTCATCCACATATAATGTTAGAAATGCTACAGAGCTCCCACTCACTTTCTTGTAAATACAGGCTTCTCCAAAAGTCTATATAAAACCATATGCTTTGATCACACTATCAAAACGTTTATTCCAACTCTGAGAGGCTTGCACCAGTCCATAAATGGATCGCTGGAGCTTGCACACTTTGTTAGTACTCTTGGACCGATAAAACCTTCATGTTGCATCATATACAACTCTTCTTCCAAAAATCCATTCAGGAATGCAGTCTTGACATCCATTTGCCAAATTTCATAATCATAAAATGCAGCAATTGATAACATGATTTGGACGGACTTAAGCATCACTACAGGTCAGAAGGTCTCATCATAGTCAACTCCTTAAACTTGTCGAAAACCTTTCGCAACAAGTCGAGCTTTGTAGACAGTAATGTGACCGTCAACGTCCGTTGTCTTCTTGAAGATCCATTTATTCTCGATGGATTGCCGATCATCGGGCAAGTCAACCAAAGTCCACACTTTGTTCTCATACATGGATCCCATCTCAGATTTCATGGCTTCAAGCCATTTTTCGGAATCTGGGCTCACCATCGCTTCCTCATAGTTCGTAGGCTCGTCATGGTCAAGTAACATGACCTCCAGAACAGGATTACCGTACCACTCTGGTGCGGATCTTACTCCGGTTGAGCTACGAGGTTCAGTAGTAACTTGATCTGAAGTTTCATGATCAACATCATTAGCTTCCTCACTAATTGGTGTAGGTGTCACAGGAACCGGTTTTTGTGATGAACTACTTTCCAATAAGGGAGCATGTGCAGTTACCTCATCAAGTTCTACTTTCCTCCCACTCACTTCTTTCGAGAGAAACTCCTTCTCTAGAAAGGATCCATTCTTAGCAACCAATGTCTTGCCTTCGGATTTGTGATAGAAGGTGTACCCAACAGTTTCCTTTTGGTATCCTATGAAGACACATTTCTCCGATTTGGGTTCGAGCTTATCAGGTTGAAGCTTTTTCACATAAGCATCGCAACCCCAAACTTTAAGCAACACCAACTTTGGTTTCTTGCCAAACCACAATTCATAAGGCGTCGTCTCAACGGATTTCGATGGTGCCCTATTTAACATGAATGCAACTGTCTCTAAATCATAACCCCAAAACGACAGCGGTAATCAGTAAGAGACATCATAGATCGCACCATATCCGGTAAAGTACGATTACGACGTTCGGACACACCATTACGCTGTGGTGTTCTGGGTGGCGTGAGTTGTGAAACTATTCCTCATTGTTTCAAATGTAGACCAAACTCGTAACTCAAATATTCTCCTCCACGATCAGATTGTAGAAACTTTATTTTCTTGTTACGATGATTTTCCACTTCACTCTTAAATTCTTTGAACTTTTCAAGTGTTTCAGACTTATGTTTCATTAAGTAGATATACCCATATCTGCTCAAATCATATGTGAAGGTGAGAAAATAATGATACTCGCCGCGAGCATCAATATTCATTGGACCACATACATCAGTATGTATGATTTCCTATAAATCCGTTGCTCTCTCCATTGTTCCGAAGAACGGCGTTTTAGTCATTCTGCCCATGAGGCATGGTTCGCAAGTACCAAGTGATTCATAATCAAGTGATTCCAGAAGTCCATCAGTATGGAGTTTCTTCATGCGCTTTACACCAATATGACCCAAACGCAGTGCCACAAATAAGTTGCACTATCATTATCAACTCTACATTTTTTGGCTTCAACATTATGAATATGTGTATCACTACTATCGAGATTCAACACAAATAGACCACTCTTCAAGGGTGCATGACCATAAAAGATATTACTCATATAAATAGAACAACCATTATTCTCAGATTTAAATGAATAACCATCTCGCATCAAACAAGATCCAGATATAATGTTCATGCTTAATGCGGGCACCAAATAACAATTATTTAGGTCTAAAACTAATCCCGAAGGTAGATGTAGAGGTAGCGTGCCGACGGCGATCACATCGACTTTGGAACCATTTCCCACTCACATCATCATCGTCACCTCGTCCTTAGCCAGTCTTCGCTTAATTCGTAGTCCCTGTTTCGAGTTGCAAATATTAGCAACAAAACCAGTATCAAATACCCAGGTGCTATTGCGAGCTCTAGTAAGGTACACATCAATAACATGTATATCACATATACCTTTGTTCACCTTGCCATCTTTCTTATCCGCCAAATACTTGGTGCAATTCCGCTTCCAGTGACCAGTCCCTTTGCAATAGAAGCAATCAGTCTCAAGATGGTTTCTTCTCTTGAGCAACAACTTGTTTGCCGTTCTTCTTGAAGTTTCCTTTCTTCTTCCCTTTACCCTTTTTCTTGAAACTGGTGGTCTTGTTGACCATCAACACTTGATGCTCCTTCTTGATTTCTACCTCCGCAACCTTTAGCATTGTGAAGAGCTCGGGAATCATGTTATCCATCCCTTGCATATTATAGTTCATCACGAAGCTCTTGTAGCTTGGTGGCAGTGACTGAAGAACTCTGTCAATGACACTATCAACCGGAAGATTAACTC